>NW_027311661.1:7500-20112 GCF_047496795.1 Chiloscyllium punctatum
TCAGTAACCACTGACACTTAGAATATTTTCGGGTTGGTATAAATCAGTAACCACCGACACTTAGAATATTTTCGGGTTGGTACAAATCAGTAACCACTGACACTTAGAATATTTTCGAGTTGGTATAAATCAGTAACCACTGACACTTAGAATTTTTTCGAGTTGGTATAAATCAGTAACCACTGACACTTAGAATATTTTCGGGTTGGTATAAATCAGTAACCACCGACACTTAGAATATTTTCGGGTTGGTATAAATCAGTAACCACTGACACTTAGAATTTTTTCGGGTCGGTACAAATCAGTAACCACTGACACTTAGAATATTTTCGGGTTGGTATAAATCAGTAACCACCGACACTTAGAATATTTTCGAGTTGGTATAAATCAGTAACCACTGACACTTAGAATTTTTTCGAGTTGGTATAAATCAGTAACCACTGACACTTAGAATATTTTCGGGTTGGTATAAATCAGTAACCACCGACACTTAGAATATTTTCGAGTTGGTATAAATCAGTAACCACTGACACTTAGAATTTTTTCGAGTTGGTATAAATCAGTAACCACTGACACTTAGAATATTTTCGACTTGGTATAAATCAGTAACCACTGACACTTAGAATATTTTCGGGTTGGTATAAATCAGTAACCACCGACACTTAGAATATTTTCGAGTTGGTATAAATCAGTAACCACTGACACTTAGAATATTTTCGGGTTGGTATAAATCAGTAACCACCGACACTTAGAATATTTTCGGGTTGGTACAAATCAGTAACCACTGACACTTAGAATATTTTCGAGTTGGTATAAATCAGTAACCACTGACACTTAGAATTTTTTCGAGTTGGTATAAATCAGTAACCACTGACACTTAGAATATTTTCGGGTTGGTATAAATCAGTAACCACCGACACTTAGAATATTTTCGGGTTGGTATAAATCAGTAACCACTGACACTTAGAATTTTTTCGGGTCGGTACAAATCAGTAACCACTGACACTTAGAATATTTTCGGGTTGGTATAAATCAGTAACCACCGACACTTAGAATATTTTCGAGTTGGTATAAATCAGTAACCACTGACACTTAGAATTTTTTCGAGTTGGTATAAATCAGTAACCACTGACACTTAGAATATTTTCGGGTTGGTATAAATCAGTAACCACCGACACTTAGAATATTTTCGGGTTGGTATAAATCAGTAACCACTGACACTTAGAATTTTTTCGAGTTGGTATAAATCAGTAACCACTGACACTTAGAATATTTTCGGGTTGGTATAAATCAGTAACCACCGACACTTAGAATATTTTCGAGTTGGTATAAATCAGTAACCACTGACACTTAGAATATTTTCGGGTTGGTATAAATCAGTAACCACCGACACTTAGAATATTTTCGAGTTGGTATAAATCAGTAACCACTGACACTTAGAATTTTTTCGAGTTGGTATAAATCAGTAACCACTGACACTTAGAATATTTTCGGGTTGGTATAAATCAGTAACCACCGACACTTAGAATATTTTCGGGTTGGTACAAATCAGTAACCACTGACACTTAGAATATTTTCGAGTTGGTATAAATCAGTAACCACTGACACTTAGAATTTTTTCGAGTTGGTATAAATCAGTAACCACTGACACTTAGAATATTTTCGGGTTGGTATAAATCAGTAACCACCGACACTTAGAATATTTTCGGGTTGGTATAAATCAGTAACCACTGACACTTAGAATTTTTTCGGGTCGGTACAAATCAGTAACCACTGACACTTAGAATATTTTCGGGTTGGTATAAATCAGTAACCACCGACACTTAGAATATTTTCGAGTTGGTATAAATCAGTAACCACTGACACTTAGAATTTTTTCGAGTTGGTATAAATCAGTAACCACTGACACTTAGAATATTTTCGGGTTGGTATAAATCAGTAACCACCGACACTTAGAATATTTTCGAGTTGGTATAAATCAGTAACCACTGACACTTAGAATTTTTTCGAGTTGGTATAAATCAGTAACCACTGACACTTAGAATATTTTCGACTTGGTATAAATCAGTAACCACTGACACTTAGAATATTTTCGGGTTGGTATAAATCAGTAACCACCGACACTTAGAATATTTTCGAGTTGGTATAAATCAGTAACCACTGACACTTAGAATATTTTCGGGTTGGTATAAATCAGTAACCACCGACACTTAGAATATTTTCGGGTTGGTACAAATCAGTAACCACTGACACTTAGAATATTTTCGAGTTGGTATAAATCAGTAACCACTGACACTTAGAATTTTTTCGAGTTGGTATAAATCAGTAACCACTGACACTTAGAATATTTTCGGGTTGGTATAAATCAGTAACCACCGACACTTAGAATATTTTCGGGTTGGTATAAATCAGTAACCACTGACACTTAGAATTTTTTCGGGTCGGTACAAATCAGTAACCACTGACACTTAGAATATTTTCGGGTTGGTATAAATCAGTAACCACCGACACTTAGAATATTTTCGAGTTGGTATAAATCAGTAACCACTGACACTTAGAATTTTTTCGAGTTGGTATAAATCAGTAACCACTGACACTTAGAATATTTTCGGGTTGGTATAAATCAGTAACCACCGACACTTAGAATATTTTCGAGTTGGTATAAATCAGTAACCACCGACACTTAGAATTTTTTCGAGTTGGTATAAATCAGTAACCACTGACACTTAGAATTTTTTCGGGTTGGTATAAATCAGTAACCACCGACACTTAGAATATTTTCGAGTTGGTATAAATCAGTAACCACTGACACTTAGAATTTTTTCGGGTCGGTATAAATCAGTAACCACTGACACTTAGAATTTTTTCGAGTTGGTATAAATCAGTAACCACTGACACTTAGAATATTTTCGGGTTGGTATAAATCAGTAACCACTGACACTTAGAATTTTTTCGACTTGGTATAAATCAGTAACCACTGACACTTAGAATTTTTTCGGGTTGGTATAAATCAGTAACCACTGACACTTAGAATATTTTCGGGTCGGTACAAATCAGTAACCACTGACACTTAGAATATTTTCGGGTTGGTATAAATCAGTAACCACTGACACTTAGAATTTTTTCGAGTTGGTATAAATCAGTAACCACTGACACTTAGAATTTTTTCGGGTTGGTATAAATCAGTAACCACCGACACTTAGAATATTTTCGGGTTGGTATAAATCAGTAACCACCGACACTTAGAATTTTTTCGGCTCAGTAGAAATCAGTAACCAAGCGCATTTTTGAATTGGTTACTGATTTCTCCGTTCGAGTTGCGGCTGCGGTTGGCTTCAAATAGTGGTGGGGGCTTAATTATCGCCGAGGGGAGCATGTCCCGGTGGTGTGGCCGAGGATGGAGTGCCTTTTGAAGGGGGTGTTTCTGAATTTGGACCCTTTTTGAGTTGCATGGCCGGATGGGTGTGGTTTTGAAGGGTGTGTCTGTCTGGAGTGGCACCGGCGTTGGTGTGAGGCTGAGGGTGGGCGTTCGGTTCCTGGTTAGGGATAGGGAAAGGGTGAGACTTAGCTTTAGTGCTCGTGCCCCCGATTTTGGTAATGTTTGACGTCAATTTTCCAAGGAGGCGAATGCAAGGCTTCAGAGGGACTTTGAGTGTTCGGGGGCGGGGTAGCTCAGCCGGATTTGCCCCGGCGGTTCTGCGGACGGTGTTGACTTCGAGGGCGGACCGGCCCCCGTGTTCAGTCCGAATATCGTGCATTGTTAACGGCGGGAAGTGTTCCAAAAGGGAATGGGATTGAATGTGACTGCTGAAGCCGACTTTGAGACCTGTAACGCGGGTAGCTCAGCCGGATTTGACCCGGCGGTTCTGGCGACGGTCTCGCCTTCGAGGGGGGAGCGCCCCGCGTGTTCAGGCCGAATTTTGTGCATTTCCATCGGCGGGAAGAGGTCCAAACGGGAATGGGATTGAATGTGACTGCTGAAGCCGACATTGAGACCTCTAACGCGGGTAGCTCGGCAGGATTTGACCCGGCGGTTCTGCCGAAGGTCTCACCTTCGAGGGGGGAGCGTCCCGCGTGTTCAGGCCGAATATCGTGCATTGTTAACGGCGGGAAGTGTTCCAAAAGGGAATGGGATTGAATGTGACTGCTGAAGCCGACATTGAGACCTCTAACGCGGGTAGCTCGGCCGGATTTGACCCGGCGGTTCTGGCGACGGTCTCGCCTTCGAGGGGGGAGCGTCCCGCGTGTTCAGGCCGAATTTTGTGCATTTCCATCGGCGGGAAGAGGTCCAAACGGGAATGGGATTGAATGTGACTGCTGAAGCCGACATTGAGACCTCTAACGCGGGTAGCTCGGCCGGATTTGACCCGGCGGTTCTGCCGAAGGTCTCACCTTCGAGGGGGGAGCCTCCCGCGTGTTCAGGCCGAATTTTGTGCATTTCCATCGGCGGGAAGAGGTCCAAACGGGAATGGGATTGAATGTGACTGCTGAAGCCGACATTGAGACCTCTAACGCGGGTAGCTCGGCCGGATTTGACCCGGCGGTTCTGCCGAAGGTCTCACCTTCGAGGGGGGAGCGCCCACCGTGTACAGGCCGATTTTCATGCATTTCCAACCGTGGGAAGGGGTCCGAAAGGGGATGGGGGTGAACGTGACTGCTCAACCCGACTTTGAGACCTGTAACGCGGGTAGCTCAGCCGGATTTGACCCGGCGGTTCTGGCGACGGTCTCGCCTTCGAGGGGGGAGCGTCCCGCGTGTTCAGGCCGAATTTTGTGCATTTCCATCGGCGGGAAGAGGTCCAAACGGGAATGGGATTGAATGTGACTGCTGAAGCCGACATTGAGACCTCTAACGCGGGTAGCTCGGCAGGATTTGACCCGGCGGTTCTGCCGAAGGTCTCACCTTCGAGGGGGGAGCGCCCACCGTGTACAGGCCGATTTTCATGCATTTCCAACCGTGGGAAGGGGGCCGAAAGGGGATGGGGGTGAATGTGACTGCTCAACCCGACTTTGAGGCATCTAACCCGGGTAGCTCAGCCGGGTTTGACCCGGCGGTTCTGCCGACGGCCTCGCCTTCGAGGGGGGAGCGTCCCCCGTGTACAGGCCGATTTTCATGCATTTCGAACCGTGGGAAGTGGCCCAAAAGGGGATGGGAGTGAATGTGACTGCTCAACCCGACTTTGGCGCTTCCGAGCCGGGTAGCTCAGCCGGGTTTGACCCGGCGGTTCTGCCGACGGTCTCGTCTTCGAGGCGGGTGCCTCCCCCGTGTACAGGCCGATTTTCATGCATTTCGTACCGTGGGAAGTGGTCCAAAAGGGAATGGGGGTGGACGTGACTGCTCATACCGACATCGAGACTTGTAAGCCGTGTAGCTCGGCCGGGTTTGATCCGGCGGGTCTGCCGACGGTCTCGTCTTCGAGAGGGGGGCCTCCCCCGTGTACAGGCCGATTTTCGTGCATTTCCAACGGTGGGAAGAGGTTCAAAAGGGGATGGGGGTGAATGTGACTGCTCAACCCGACTCTGAGGCTTCTAACCCGGGTAGCCCGGCCGGGTTTGACCCGGCGGTTCTGCCGTCGGTCTCGCCTTCGAGGGCGGAGCCTCCCCCGTGTACAGGCCGATTTTCGTGCATTTCAAACCGTGGGAAGCGGTCCAAAAGGGGATGGGAGTGAATGTGACTGCTCATACCGACCTTGGCGCTTCCGACCCGGGTAGCTCAGCCGGGTTTGACCCGGCGGTTCTGCCGACGGTCTCGTCTTCGAGGCGGGTGCCTCCCCCGTGTACAGGCCGATTTTCATGCATTTCGTACCGTGGGAAGTGGTCCAAAAGGGAATGGGGGTGAATGTGACTGCTCAACCCGACTCTGAGGCTTCTAACCCGGGTAGCTCGGCCGGGTTTGACCCGGCGGTTCTGCCGTCGGTCTCGCCTTCGAGAGGGGCGCCTCCCCCGTGTACAGGCCGATTTTCGTGCATTTCCAACGGTGGGAAGAGGTTCAAAAGGGGATGGGGGTGAATGTGACTGCTCAACCCGACTCTGAGGCTTCTAACCCGGGTAGCCCGGCCGGGTTTGACCCGGCGGTTCTGCCGTCGGTCTCGCCTTCGAGGGCGGAGCCTCCCCCGTGTACAGGCCGATTTTCGTGCATTTCAAACCGTGGGAAGCGGTCCAAAAGGGGATGGGAGTGAATGTGACTGCTCATACCGACCTTGGCGCTTCCGACCCGGGTAGCTCAGCCGGGTTTGACCCGGCGGTTCTGCCGACGGTCTCGCCTTCGAGGGGGGAGCGTCCCCCGTGTTCAGGCCGAATTTTGTGCATTTCGAACCGTGGGAAGTTGCCCAAAAGTCGATGGGAGTGAATGTGACTGCTCAACCCGACTTTGGCGCTTCCGAGCCGGGTAGCTCAGCCGGGTTTGACCCGGCGGTTCTGCCGACGGTCTCGTCTTCGAGGCGGGTGCCTCCCCCGTGTACAGGCCGATTTTCATGCATTTCGTACCGTGGGAAGTGGTCCAAAAGGGAATAGGGGTGGACGTGACTGCTCATACCGACATTGAGACTTGTAAGCCGTGTAGCTCGGCCGGGTTTGATCCGGCGGGTCTGCCGACGGTCTCGTCTTCGAGGCGGGTGCCTCCCCCGTGTACAGGCCGATTTTCGTGCATTTCGAACCGTGGGAAGTGGTCCAAAAGGGGATGGGGGTGGACGTGACTGCTCAACCCGACTTTGAGGCTTCTAACCCGGGTAGCTCGGCCGGGTTTGACCCGTCGATTCTGCCGATGGTCTCGTTTTGGAGGGGGGAGCCTCCCCCGTGTTCAGTCCGATTTTCGTGCATTTCGAACCGTGGGAAGTGGCCCAAAAGGGGATGGGAGTGAATGTGACTGCTCATACCGACTTTGGCGCTTCCGAGCCTGGTAGCTCAGCCGGGTTTGATCCGGCGGTTCTGCCGACGGTCTCGTCTTCGAGGCGGCTCCCTCCCCCGTGTACAGGCCGATTTTCATGCATTTGCAACGGTGGGAAGTTGCCCAAAAGGGGATGGGAGTGAATGTGACTGCTCAACCCGACTTTGGCGCTTCCGAGCCTGGTAGCTCAGCCGGGTTTGAACCGGCGGTTCTGCCGACGGTCTCGTCTTCGAGGCGGCTCCCTCCCCCGTGTACAGGCCGATTTTCGTGCATTTCGAACCGTGGGAAGTGGTCCAAAAGGGAATGGGGGTGGACGTGACTGCTCAACCCGACTCTGAGGCTTCTAACCCGGGTAGCTCGGCCGGGTTTGATCCGGCGGTTCTGCCGACGGTCTCGTCTTCGAGGCCGGTGCCTCCCCCGTGTACAGGCCGATTTTCGTGCATTTCCAACGGTGGGAAGTGGTCCAAAAGGGAATGGGGGTGGACGTGTCTGCTCATACCGACTTTGAGACTTGTAAGCCGGGTAGCTCAGCCGGGTTTGTTCCGGCGGTTCTGCCGACGGTCTCGTCATCGAGGGGGGAGCCTCCCCCGTGTCCAGGCCGATTTTCATGCATTTCCAACCGTGGGAAGTGGTCCAAAAGGGAATGGGGGTGAATGTGACTGCTCATACCGACTTTGAGACTTTTAAGCCGGGTAGCTCAGCCGGGTTTGACCCGGCGGTTCTGCCGACGGTCTCGCCTTCGAGGGGGGAGCGTCCCCCGTGTTCAGGCCGAATTTTGTGCATTTCGAACCGTGGGAAGTTGCCCAAAAGTCGATGGGAGTGAATGTGACTGCTCAACCCGACTTTGAGACTTGTAAGCCGGGTAGCTCAGCCGGGTTTGACCCGGCGGTTCTGCCGACGGTCTCGTCTTCGAGGCGGGTGCCTCCCCCGTGTACAGGCCGATTTTCATGCATTTCGTACCGTGGGAAGCGGTCCAAAAGGGGATGGGAGTGAACGTGACTGCTCATACCGACTTTGGCGCTTCCGAGCCGGGTAGCTCAGCCGGGTTTGACCCGGCGGGTCTGCCGACGGTCTCGCCTTCGAGGGGGGAGCGTCCCCCGTGTTCAGGCCGAATCTTGTGCATTTCGAACCGTGGGAAGTTGCCCAAAAGTCGATGGGAGTGAATGTGACTGCTCAACCCGACTTTGAGACTTGTAAGCCGGGTAGCTCAGCCGGGTTTGACCCGGCGGTTCTGCCGACGGTCTCGTCTTCGAGGCCGGTGCCTCCCCCGTGTACAGGCCGATTTTCGTGCATTTCCAACGGTGGGAAGTGGTCCAAAAGGGAATGGGGGTGGACGTGTCTGCTCATACCGACTTTGAGACTTGTAAGCCGGGTAGCTCAGCCGGGTTTGTTCCGGCGGTTCTGCCGACGGTCTCGTCATCGAGGGGGGAGCCTCCCCCGTGTCCAGGCCGATTTTCATGCATTTCCAACCGTGGGAAGTGGTCCAAAAGGGAATGGGGGTGAATGTGACTGCTCATACCGACTTTGAGACTTTTAAGCCGGGTAGCTCGGCCGGGTTTGACCCGGCGGTTCTGCCGACGGTCTCGTCTTCGAGGCGGGTGCCTCCCCCGTGTACAGGCCGATTTTCGTGCATTTCGAACCGTGGGAAGTGGTCTAAAAGTCGATGGGAGTGAACGTGACTGCTCAACCCGACTTTGAGACTTGTAAGCCGGGTAGCTCAGCCAGGTTTGACCCGGCGGTTCTGCCGACGGTCTCGCCTTCGAGGGCGGACCCTCCCCCGTGTACAGGCCGGTTTTCGTGCATTTCGAACCGTGGGAAGTGATCCAAAAGGGAATGGGGGTGAACGTGACTGCCCAACCCGGCTTTGAGACTTGTAAGCCGGGTAGCTCAGCCGGGTTGGACCCGGCGGTTCTGCCGACGGTCTCGACTTCGAGGCGGGTGCCTCCCCCGTGTACAGGCCGATTTTCATGCATTTGCAACGGTGGGAAGTTGCCCAAAAGTCGATGGGAGTGAATGTGACTGCTCAACCCGACTTCGAGACTTGTAAGCCGGGTAGCTCAGCCGGGTTTGACCCGGCGGTTCTGCCGACGGTCTCGCCTTCGAGGGGGGAGCCTCCCCCGTGTACAGGCCGATTTTCGTGCATTTCCAACGGTGGGAACAGGTTCAAAAGGGGATGGGAGTGATTGTGACTGCTCAACCCGACTCTAGGGCTTCTAACCCGGGTAGCCCGGCCGGGTTTGACCCGGCGGTTCTGCCGACGGTCTCGTCTTCGAGGCGGGTGCCTCCCCCGTATACAGGCCGATTTTCATGCATTTCGAACCGTGGGAAGTGGTCCAAAAGGGAATGGGGGTGGACGTGTCTGCTCATACCGACTTTGAGACTTGTAAGCCGGGTAGCTCAGCCGGGTTTGATCCGGCGGTTCTGCCGACGGTCTCGCCTTCGAGGGGGGAGCCTCCCCCGTGTTCAGTCCGATTTCCATGCATTTCCAACCGTGGGAAGTTGCCCAAAAGGGGATGGGAGTGAATGTGACTGCTCAACCCGACTTTGGCGCTTCCGAGCCGGGTAGCTCAGCCGGGTTTGACCCGGCGGTTCTGCCGACGGTCTCGTCTTCGAGGCGGGTGCCTCCCCCGTATACAGGCCGATTTTCATGCATTTCGAACCGTGGGAAGTGGTCCAAAAGGGAATGGGGGTGGACGTGTCTGCTCATACCGACTTTGAGACTTGTAAGCCGGGTAGCTCAGCCGGGTTTGATCCGGCGGTTCTGCCGACGGTCTCGCCTTCGAGGGGGGAGCCTCCCCCGTGTTCAGTCCGATTTCCATGCATTTCCAACCGTGGGAAGTTGCCCAAAAGGGGATGGGAGTGAATGTGACTGCTCAACCCGACTTTGGCGCTTCCGAGCCGGGTAGCTCAGCCGGGTTTGACCCGGCGGTTCTGCCGACGGTCTCGTCTTCGAGGCGGGTGCCTCCCCCGTGTACAGGCCGATTTTCATGCATTTGGAACCGTGGGAAGTGGTCCAAAAGGGAATGGGGGTGGACGTGACTGCTCATACCGACTTTGAGACTTGTAAGCCGGGTAGCTCAGCCGGGTTTGACCCGGCGGTTCTGCCGACGGTCTCGCCTTCGAGGGGGGAGCCTCCCCCGTGTTCAGTCCGATTTTCGTGCATTTCCCACGGTGGGAAATGGTATCTTTCATTACGGGGACAAGGGTCTGAAGCGGTGAAGTCAGTAACCGGCATAGTTAAGGAAAGGGTTCGAATTTTCTCAACAGTACGAAAAAAGTGAGCAGGGAAGCTAGAGAAGGTGTCAGTGAGTCCCAAACGAGTGAACCGCAAAACTTAGGGAAATGCCCGAAAGCGTTTTAAAGGGTGAAATCGGGAACGAGGAAATGATCGGAAAGTGCCTGAAAGTGCTAAATGAGTAAACAGAAAAACGAAGAAAAATGTTTGAAAAGAAGAAGTGAGTAACCAGGAAAACTTAGAAAAATGTTCAAAACGAAGAAATCAGTAACCAGGAAAACTTAGAAAAATGATCAAAAAGAAGAAATGAGTAACCAGGAAAACTTAGAAAAATGTTTAAAAAGAAGAAATCAGTAACCAGGAAAACTTAGGAAAATGTTTAAAAAGAAGAAATCAGTAACCAGAAAAACTGCGAAAAATGTTTAAAAAGAAGAAATGAGTAACCAGAAAAACTTAGAAAAATGTTTAAAAAGAAGAAATCAGTAACCAGGAAAACTTAGAAAAATGTTTAAAAAGAAGAAATCAGTAACCAGGAAAACTTAGAAAAATGTTATAAAAGAAGAAGTGAGTAACCAGAAAAACTTAGAAAAATGTTTAAAAAGAAGAAATCAGTAACCAGAAAAACTGCGAAAAATGTTTAAAAAGAAGAAATCAGTAACCAGACAAACTGCGAAAAATGTTTAAAAAGAAGAAATCAGTAACCAGGAAAACTTAGAAAAATGTTTAAAAAGAAGAAGTGAGTAACCAGAAAAACTTAGAAAAATGTTTAAAAAGAAGAAATCAGTAACCAGAAAAACTTAGAAAAATGTTTAAAAAGAAGAAATCAGTAACCAGAAAAACTGCGAAAAATGTTTAAAAAGAAGAAATCAGTAACCAGAAAAACTTAGAAAAATGTTTAAAAAGAAGAAGTGAGTAACCAGAAAAACTTAGAAAAATGTTTAAAAAGAAGAAATCAGTAACCAGAAAAACGGCGAAAAATGTTTAAAAAGAAGAAATCAGTAACCAGACAAACTGCGAAAAATGTTTAAAAAGAAGAAATCAGTAACCAGAAAAACTTAGAAAAATGTTTAAAAAGAAGAAATCAGTAACCAGAAAAACTTAGAAAAATGTTTCAAAAGAAGAAGTGAGTAACCAGAAAAACTTAGAAAAATGTTTAAAAAGAAGAAGTGAGTAACCAGAAAAACTTAGAAAAATGTTTAAAAAGAAGAAATCAGTAACCAGAAAAACTTAGAAAAATGTTTAAAAAGAAGAAATCAGTAACCAGAAAAACTGCGAAAAATGTTTAAAAAGAAGAAATCAGTAACCAGACAAACTGCGAAAAATGTTTAAAAAGAAGAAATCAGTAACCAGGAAAACTTAGAAAAATGTTTAAAAAGAAGAAGTCAGTAACCAGAAAAACTTAGAAAAATGTTTAAAAAGAAGAAATCAGTAACCAGAAAAACTTAGAAAAATGTTTAAAAAGAAGAAATCAGTAACCAGAAAAACTGCGAAAAATGTTTAAAAAGAAGAAATCAGTAACCAGAAAAACTTAGAAAAATGTTTAAAAAGAAGAAGTGAGTAACCAGAAAAACTTAGAAAAATGTTTAAAAAGAAGAAATCAGTAACCAGAAAAACGGCGAAAAATGTTTAAAAAGAAGAAATCAGTAACCAGACAAACTGCGAAAAATGTTTAAAAAGAAGAAATCAGTAACCAGAAAAACTTAGAAAAATGTTTCAAAAGAAGAAGTGAGTAACCAGAAAAACTTAGAAAAATGTTTAAAAAGAAGAAGTGAGTAACCAGAAAAACTTAGAAAAATGTTTAAAAAGAAGAAATCAGTAACCAGAAAAACTTAGAAAAATGTTTAAAAAGAAGAAATCAGTAACCAGAAAAACTGCGAAAAATGTTTAAAAAGAAGAAATCAGTAACCAGACAAACTGCGAAAAATGTTTAAAAAGAAGAAATCAGTAACCAGGAAAACTTAGAAAAATGTTTAAAAAGAAGAAGTGAGTAACCAGAAAAACTTAGAAAAATGTTTAAAAAGAAGAAATCAGTAACCAGAAAAACTTAGAAAAATGTTTAAAAAGAAGAAATCAGTAACCAGAAAAACTGCGAAAAATGTTTAAAAAGAAGAAATCAGTAACCAGAAAAACTTAGAAAAATGTTTAAAAAGAAGAAATCAGTAACCAGAAAAACTTAGAAAAATGTTTAAAAAGAAGAAATCAGTAACCAGAAAAACTGCGAAAAATGTTTAAAAAGAAGAAATCAGTAACCAGACAAACTGCGAAAAATGTTTAAAAAGAAGAAATCAGTAACCAGGAAAACTTAGAAAAATGTTTAAAAAGAAGAAGTCAGTAACCAGAAAAACTTAGAAAAATGTTTAAAAAGAAGAAATCAGTAACCAGAAAAACTTAGAAAAATGTTTAAAAAGAAGAAATCAGTAACCAGAAAAACTGCGAAAAATGTTTAAAAAGAAGAAATCAGTAACCAGAAAAACTTAGAAAAATGTTTAAAA
>NW_027311662.1:0-20099 GCF_047496795.1 Chiloscyllium punctatum
ATGTCGTAATAATGTGGAGCTGTGCCTGGATCGCAATTCTGTCTCCAACAAATTGATCGAATTGTAATTCACAACTTTTCATTTCACAGGGACAACACTGCTGTGTGAAACGGCGTGGGGAATAACTGCAGGGCGTCATGCACATAGAGCACTCTACAACTGATGTGTCTCACCTTCATCTGTTTATTCCCAGCTCTGGCAAAAGATTTTGTGAATCAGATCAGAGCACACCGACAGAGAACAGGAAAAGAGCTTTCAGGACTTCACAAGTGTGTTTCCTCATTTGTGTAAATTTCCCGTGTGTATCGGTATGAAATATTCATTTCAGATACATTGAATGAAAGGAAGCGGAAAGTGAAAAAGCACGCAATGCATAGAATGGAGATCTATGATAGAGAAACACTGGCGGGTACAGTACACACACTGAAACAAGGAATTGTCAACGAGTAGAGGATGTTTTCAATCCATTAATTTCATGGTTATGAGCCCAATACGCTTCCGCTGGGCCGCTCTGTTAGCGCTGACCATAGCAGCTTCACACAGTCTTCAGCTTTTTGTCTGGCGTGTGGCATGTACCTCAGAGGATGATTTCAAAAGGTCTTCACTATTATTGTGCGACACTCTGTGGTACAGATGTGTCCCGGCTGTGTCAATACAACCTGCGACTAACTTGCCACATTCTGTTGATTTAAATGTGATTTCACTCAGAATCACAAAATATGTCACAGTGCAAAGTGAGGCCATGCAACCCACCTTCGCTGTGCTGGCACCAAACAATAAGGAAGTGTCTGTGTAGTTTGATTGATTGACTTTATTTGATTGTCACGTGAACCTGAGTACAGTGAAAACTTTTGTTTGCGATTGGTAAATGCAGATCATAGTAATCAAGGGCATGCAGATCACAGCATGAGAAAAACAACGTTTTGGACAGATAAAGGCTTTCAGGTTACGCTGCACAGGACGTGCACTCGGCAAAATCCACATTAACAGGATCAGCATCATTTGAAGTTAGGGAATCCATTTCTCCTCTAGTAACGGTCTACAAGAAGGTACTGTTGTGTGTCTTTAAGCTTCGGTACCTTAATGTGACCTCGATCCATCACAATTATACCTGAGTCCAAAATGGAGCTGGATGCAAAACTCCAGGGCTCGCACTTACATCACCCACCCGAGGCGATATCACACCCAAAACCAAAGAGCCAGACCGCAGCAGAAGCATGATCCATAAATCAGGTGAGTTTCCTTGTTGTTTTTTAAAAAAAAAGGTTCTTCTGTTGTTTCGGAGTGAAGGCAGCACTGAGTTCTAATAACAGCTCCTTCCCGCTCTGACTCCCGGTTCCCAGGAGGCTGTGCTGGTCAGTACCCCCACGAGCGGGCTCCCACCATGGGAGCTGGACGAACTCGTCTTCTTTTAGCGTCAGTGTCGTGGGAGAGCAATGTGTGTCCGCTCTTCAGTTTCCTATCAACCAGATTGAGGCTTATGCAGCGCGGGACGGGGTTAGAGGGAGTGGGAGTTATGGAACTTCTGGAAAGCTGAACAAAACAGAGATCGTGCATGCACAGGAACTCATTCTCTTGGGAACCTTGTGCAAATAACGCCATCTGAGACTGATAGAAAAGTGCAGAACTGCTGGGAAAGAGAGAATCTCTCGCAGTCATCGGGAACATGTCTGTGTCCTTCTCGAAGTCACAGCGAGGGCTCTGCTGTCTGACTCAGCATGGGATGTTACTGCATCGAGTCCTGTCGCTCAGTTACACTGGAACTGATGTGTGTAAGCTTTATCACGTTACCCCCAGTGCAGAGAACAGATTTCACAGCTCACATCATTCCAGAGTGACAGGGAACAGAAGAAAGCGATTTAGACCATCATCTGGACACCTGCTGGGGAGAAAACGGATGTGGGAGAGCAAACAGTCTCGGCCAGTGCATGTTCCCAGCATTTACAATCTTGGTCTGTGTGACAACAAAAGCAGGAACCAGGAAATGTTTATCTTGTTTCTTAAAACAGGCGTGAAAATTTGCAGAGCATAAATACGTCTACCTGCTGTTAGTGAAAGGATGAACAGCAGACTACAGTGCACAGAATATGGTCAGCCCTCTGGGTTCTGGGCTCAGCACCCTCCAACTGGGATCCTCTGCTCACAGGATTTGAACACAAACAAAGAAATGACTCAGTGACAAAATCTGTTGAAACGGGTTTTGTGAGGACTTGAAAGCAATGGAATGAGAAGCCCCCTTGAGAGCGGGATGTAACATTATCTGTGTTTTCCAGACTCGAGGAGAGAGCGCAGTGCTGTTTCCTGGATCAATATCAGGATAGATAGATTGAATCAGCGTCGAATGTTATTGTCGGGGGTCCTGTCGCTTAGACACACTGCACCTCTTGTACAATGGTACAAAAGCACGGACGTTTTGTGTAGAGGGGACAACTTCAAAATCGTTAATGAGGCAAAATGCACAAATGAGCGAAACAACAAAGCAACCACAGAAACTGGTGTTTGGTGACGAGGTAAACCCCTCTCTAATGTCAATCAGCAAAACAGAAAGGATTCACGCCGTGCTGTATTCTGTTAAAATTCAAGAGGCAGACAACGATCCCAAAAATCACCATTTAAAGTTAAAAATAACAACGTTATTGTTTTTTTTAACATTTGACAGAGAATAATCAACTTATAACTACTTTTAACTCATTTTCTCTCAATCGGTCTTTAACCTTCTGCTCTACAACACCTTCCCCAACCCCGAGCCCATTAACATTTTAGAAAAAATCAGTTTTAAAAACCAGCTAGTTGTCGAATCTTCTCTTTGTATCTTCCTCTGTAGATTTTTTATCCAGGTCGGTGTTATTGTTTTTTTTTCTATGCAATCTATTTCTCCAGATAGGCACCTCTTGGAGATTTTAATAACATTCTCGATCTCTTGGTATTTTAGCTGCTCTCTTTGGTGTTCTTTGCCGCTCTGGATAACTGTTCAAAATGTCCGATATTTGTCCCACAAAACGCCGGATCGTTTCATTGGTTTTAACATTGTAAAAATATCTAATTCAAACTTGATTGGGGCATAATTTTAACTGATTGGCCGAATTCGATTTTTTTTTGTATCCATGTATCGGAATTGATTATTCAGAAAGAAAAAAATCATTACAGAAGATGATCCCAGAATAGTTGAAAAACCACGTGCAGGCACACAACGAGCGAATTTAACAGGGACAGGGATTCTGGGCTGCCTGGATGGGGAGGCAAAGGTGACACACTCACGAATTGTTTAGCGTTCATCAGAAAGGAATTGCATAACACCTGCAACTGAACATGTTAAGTGAAAGAAGAGCTGGTGATGTTGAAAGGTGTAGCAGCTGGTTCGACGTGAACTACTACAAATTGTTAATGTACTGAGCTGTTTGTTTTAGCTTTGCATTAAATGGGAGCCGGTTAGCTCAGTCCGTTGCTAACTGGTTTATGGGATAGAGTGAGACTAACAACATGGGATTAATTGTCGCACTGTCTCAGGTTGCCATCAGGGACATCAACTCCTCCGCTCACGTGATCTGTAATACAATGTGATTCTAGTGAGTAGGAATGGACCTGTCAATGTCAAACATCATTATCATTGTCATCTGTTGCCTTGAACGTTTGTTCACAATGACCAGTAACGGGACTGAGTCCATTTAATTCTCACTGATCTCTGTCCGAAAAATCCAGCGACAAGAATCATCCTTATTCCTGTTGGAACCCTCTGTTCCACACAGCAGCAAAACAATTTGTCATGAATTTAACAGATACGCTGACAACATTCAATCTACCCAAAGAGATAAATCTAATTCCTTTCGAATGGTTGAATGAGCTGTGTGAGTTTGCACCAAACAGGATGATATGAAACGAGTTGAACAGCCTTTTCAAGAATGTAATCCAGTGCAGTGTCAGAGATTTGAAAAAGGTCATCAAACTAAAATATCACCTCTGTTTCTCGATCCACAGATGGATAATCATACCGGGAATATGTGCAGGTTTACGGTTAATAATTGACACCCTTCCCAAAGACAGAAAAATCCCACAAATCAGAAACTGGCGTTTTCGAATAGATTCTGCTTTATTTGACATTACTCTTCAACTAAACTTCAGTCTGATGTTCCAACAATTCCTGATCAACGTCAGGAAAAGAAGCTTTAGATAAGGATTGAAATTACAACTGCGTCATTTTAACACACTGTTCAGTACCAAGCGCTGATCAGTTGCTCCACTGGAGCCCACCGGCAGCAAGCCCACAAAGTGCCCTACTCGTACCTCTGGGACCTTCGACCCGCCTGTTCTACTTTTGCTGCAGTTCTGGAATTAATGCTAAGGCAGAAGAGGAGGAACTGATATGGACCTGTGACTTTTCGAGCATCAGGTTCAGGAACCGGGACACAGAAAAATGGGATTTAAAACTGGGTTTCTGTGGGTCCCTGCGTTGTTTACAATGTGACATTATCGATGTCGCAGGGCTTCTCATTGGGTCGGCTTCAATTTGGCACAGAATTCGATTCATCGACACTTCCCGAACTTCCTTCTGCAAGTTCCTACCGACAACATGAAACATACTGCAGTCATCACCAAACTTCACCATGGCTACATCCAAGGACATGTTGCACAGTTTTCGTGAATATTGAAGATATAAGAATGTTATCGAAGAGTAAATTAAATTTCAGTTTACATTTTAAAGTGATAAGAATCCAGGGTAAGATACTGAATGTCCCAAATTCATGTTTATTACTGCGGCCAGAACTCTAGCCAGGCAAAGGGGAAATCTGTCCCTGAATCCCCAATATCTACACGGCCGTTTGCTCCATGTGTCCAGTTGGAAACCTGTGTGAAGGAGCATGCAGTCTAACAGAGCGCCTGGGAGAACCCTCCACCGTCTGACCTAAAGCTACAACAGGAGCTGTGTATTCCAGCTGGGAGTAGTGGGATAAAGGGGAGGACCTTGGTATTCCGTGGTGTAGATTCACAGAGTCCTCATCATGTTATTGTTTAAAACCCTCTGTCAGAAACAGCACAGACAGAGAGGAATAGGAGGGGGCCATTACACCCGCCAGAGCTTCCCCGCCATTTGATATCCTTATGGCTGACCGAACACGTCAATGTCTTTTCCCAGCCCATCCACAACAACCTGTCGCCCAAAGGGAAAAAGACACTGAATAAACCGAAAACCTCTGTGTAACTGTGGGAGGGAAATGTGTTTAGAGACAGTGGGCTTCTGCAGTGGGGGTTTTATGAAAGAACAGCCGATTCTGGGCTGATCATATTTCAAATGATACGATTCCTTCAAAACTCACCACCCAGAAAGTGAGGAAACTTCTCTGGTCAGGAGCAGGGACGAGAATTCCAGACAATGGGAACTGATGATGAGTCAGTGGAACAATCATTGATTCAGCTGAAATCCGAACTAAACTCCGATTCTGGTGGGACTCAAGCCCACAAACTTTGAATCGCAATCTTAACAATGCAGTCGATGTCCAACACGTCTCTCATTGTGCCACAGAGCTGCGCTAGCCTCCATTCTACTGCACCCAAAGTTATGGTGTTCAAGTCTTTCATCAAACATCTGTTTATCCTCGCCTCACTTTCCAGTAACTAGTCCTTATCCGTGCATGCTCTAGCTCCTAAAGTGTACGGCCGAATACTCCTGAAGACACCACACGTTCAAAGAGTGAGGTCTACACAAATAACACTCTCAGGATGTAAACATTCTTCCTAAATCTTCTCTGAATATCCCCTCTCTTGCATTTCATCTATAGCCCTGGTTATTAACACTTCCCATAAGAAGTTTCTTCCTGTCACACATATCTATCCCCTTTCTGTGCACGTTAGTAAATTCCTCTCTCAGCTTTCTCCGCTCTCAGATAAAGAGCCCCAGTCGAGCTTTGCAGTGGGGAGAGTGGAGTGCTTTAAAAGCACAGCAGGTCAGGCAGCATCCGAGGAGCAGGAGAATCGATGTTTCGGTCATAAGCCCTTCATCAGGAATGAAGATTTTGAGTCGAGATTGAGGGAGATGAATGGGGTTATTGGTCAGGTGATGGGAAAGTGGATGAAGGTGAGGGAGAATGTGATAATTCAGAGGAGGGATTGATGGACGTGTCCAGAGAGCAGTGGCTAATTGGGACTGGGATAATGATGGGGAGGCGAAATGAGGAAGCTGTTGAAATACAGATTTATCCCGTCTGGTTGCAGGGTCCTAAGGTGAAATATGAGACGTTCTTCGTCCAGGCATCGGCTGGTAATGAAATAGCGGTGGCTTGTGCCCGAAACATGGATTCTTCTGCTCCTCAGATCCTGTCTTATGTGTTGTGATTTTGCAGCACTACACTGTCGACTCTGAGCTCCAGCAGCTGCAGCCCTCACTTTCGCTTATCTTTGCAGGAGGAATGGTCGAGCTCAGGCACCACCTTGGTAAATCTCCTCTGACCACCCTCCAGTGCAAACACACGTTTCCCGAAGGCTGTCAATCAGAACAGAACAAAATTATCCAAAGAAAAGCAGAAATATCTGAACAAAATCAGCAGGTTTAGTGCATCTGGGAGAGATTTCCGAGCCAAACCATCCACCTTTGGAAAGAATGATATGTGTAGGTGGGGCAGGAACGTGTAAGAAGGTGTACAGTATCTAAAATAATTGAACTCGATACTGGGTATTGAAGATTGCACAGTCTCTCAGCAGGAAATGACGTGCCGCTCTTTCAACTCGCGCTGTGCAATGCGGGAGGTCTGCAGGAGACCAAACTGAAATGGAGACATGGGAACACAGTGGGGTGATGCAGTGACAGGAACCTGGAAGCTCATGGTCTTTTTTTTTGCTTCCAGATAGAACATAGGTGGACACATGTTTGTCACCCGCTCTGTTTTTCTCTCCCCAGTCTGGACGAGATCACATTGTGAGCTGGAAAATCTGTTTGATAAATTGACTGATGGGCAGATAAATCAATGAACCTTTCACAGTGAGGAGAGACATCATAAACGATCAGCATTACACCTTCTTGGATTTCGTGAAATATGCCATATTGTGAAGTGCTGGAGGTCAAGAAGGATTGGACGATGGCGTACAGAAAGAAAGTTTCCTGCATAGTGCCGGTATTCAGTGGTATGGGCTAGTGGGAAAGGGCAGAATGTATATCTTCCTGAGCTACCTGCTCTAAAAACAGCTCACTACAGAGCAAAAGTATTTAATGATTTTCATTCCAACACTGACACTAGGTACAGCTTGCAGAAGTCACGTGTTTGCACTATCGCTGTCACTCTTCTCCGCGGGAGCAGTAGTACTCCCCACGTTGATTAAAACAGAATAGTTCTTCCTGTGAAATGTCCCTTCGAGAATGGAAGGACAGCTATTAATACCAATCACTGAACTGTCCAAACTCCATTTCAAATAACTTGACCCATAGCCTTGTATGTCTTGGCATCCCAAATTCCAATCGGAATATTTTGGAAGGTTATGGGGATTTCTGCCTCTCCGAGTCTTGCAGATACTGGATTCCAGATTTCAACCACCCACTGTTTGAAAACGGTTTTCTACATCACTCTAATCTTGCCGCCTCTGACCTTGACTCGATGGCCAACCGTGATCGAAGCCTCCATCAAAGTGTAACATGTATTTCAGTCTACTCTATCCATATCCCTCAGTTCTTTTTTACATCTTAATCATGCCCCCCACAATCTCCTCTGCTCAATGAAAAACAACTCTACTTTGTCCAATCTCACTTCTTCAGCCCAGACAATAACTTACCAAATCTCCCCTGCATCGTTTCAAATGCTATCACATCCCTGCTCTAATATAAATTGCATAGCTACACACATTGGTCTCACTTGAGCCGAATGAACAAGTGAAATAAATGATGCGCAATTCGACAAAATCTGGTGTTTTTTTTAAAATAAAGTTTATTTTCCTCAATGCTGCCCTGTGCCCTTTTCCTGAGCCTGATGTTTCAATAATCGCTGGCTCATTTCAGTGAAAGCAGCCACATGAGGATTGATCTCACACCCGGGGTATCCGAATGGATCAACTGGTTTGAAGGTCCCGATGGTGAGACTTGGGCGTGGTCACCCAGCAACAGTGAGCGCAACAACACCAACTGAACCGGGTCAATGTGAAAATGATTGTAAGGGAAATGGGAGGGGGAACGTAAAAGACCTAAGTGATTGCGGGAGGGAGGAAAGACTCTGAGAAGGGGTGAGTCTAAATCCTGATATATGACTCGCAGAGATGTGTGTGTGTGAGAGGGGTTTGTTGGCAAAGTAATCATAATGTCTGAGAATGTTTTCAAGTAAAATAAACTAATTTCTTTCTGTGCTTCCTCTGCATGAGTCTAAGGAATAAAATGCAGTGACTCGGATTCATACGAGCTTACTGCGGCCACAATGCAGAATATTTTATCATTGAAACCATCACTGAGTCATGCAGAGACACGCGTTTAAAAACAACAATAATTACAGTGATAGAATATATGTTAGGAAGAGAAGCAGATGCACAACAATAATATTAGGCGAGGGGCAGGAGGTATGTGGGAATTCAGAATTGGCTGAATTTTAAATTCGATATCCTCAGACGTTGTGGTGGTTCCATCAGACTGCCTGTTGAAGACTGAGTTTGATGGATTTCAAGAAACAGAAAGTTTCAGAGGATAGTGCGAGATATTGGTGCAATGTATGTTTCAATAGCAATGAGTTTTAAAATTTTGCTTCACTAACTTACCCACACAAGGAGGTACCCATTGCTGCAGTCAGTAACATAACCCCTGTTCATATAACCAGAATCAGGCAAACTTTGTGGCACGTCCGCTAATATCAACCCGGAAGTGCGGGAGGAAATGAGCACGTGAAGCTATTCTGTGGCATCAGTGACATGATTGGTAAAGGTGTGGTCATTGAGTCATAGAGATGTACAGCATGGAAACAGACTCTTTGGTCCGACCCGTCAATGCCGACCAAATATCCCAACCCAATCTAGTCCCACCTGCCAGCACCCAGCCGATATCCCTCCAAACCCTTCCTATTCCTATACTCATCCAAATGCCTTTGAAATGTTGCAATTGTACCAGCATCCAACACTTCCTCTGGCAGCTTATTCCATAGACGCACAACCCTCTGTATAAAAAAGTTACCCCTTAGGTCTGTTTTATATCTTTCCCATCTCAACCTAAATCTATGCCCTCCAATCTGGACTCCCCGACACCAGTGAAACGACATTGTCTATTTATTTAAGCGTGTGAAATGCTGAGGATGGGAGTGCTTCTGGTCAAAGGCGAGGTGGAAGGGCATCTTGGTCTCAAGTTATTATATTAAGATTCAGCAGCAGCATTAACCAGCACTGAGGATTGGCTCAGAGGAAGCTTACTGAAGCCTTAAGTGAGTGGCTGATGTATTGAAAGCATTCAAAGAGATTTCCTCAACAAAGTGGTATTTTGTTACTTTGATCGTAAGAACTGATTTTGCTCACACCGTCTCCACATCATTCTCTTGCTCCAGTAAACACTCCAATCCATTGTACATTGCTTCCATTCTAACACAGGAACGCATAGGATACTCTCTCAGTCTGGGATAATCTAAATTGACAATGTCATTCTTTGAATGAAGAAATGCAGCAGGGAGTTGATTGTGCAGCGGCGATATATTGAGCTAGTAATCTTTGGAGACTGGAACGTGGCAGCTGCTGTTATTTAAATCCGATGAAAAAAATCTGGAAAATGAACCCAATCTCAGGAACAGAGACAATAACATTACATTGCTGAATACTCATTCATTCATGTCCCTTTGAAAGGGAAATCTGCCGACCATAACGATTCCTGTCAACATGTGACTCAAGACCCACAACAATGTGGTTCATCATAAATTCTCCCTGACTAAGTTCAAGGCGAATTAAGAATGAAGAACTAATAGTCTTCAAACCAATCATAACAACCTTTCGTGGGAAAATAAGGAAGCACAAAAATATATGGACAACGGGGAAATGGGAATCGTGCCTGTGTGGACTCGAATTCAACTGTTTATCAAACTAAGTAGACAAAAGGATACCCGCAACGCCAAGAAGTCAGGGCCATGGGGTGACTGCAGGAAGGGATTCAATTACCCACTGAGGTGTAAACTCACTTGCTCAGTCACAATGCGCACAGGCCACTCATCACACCCATATGTGAGAAGTGATCACTCTGGAGAACAACTGACAGAGTGAACAGCAAGTTTACAAATAACAGCAGGAGGCCGATTCTGCTGTTATCGCAGCTGTTAACCCCAACCAGCAATGAATCATGTTTGTATGTGTGTTTGCAGTGGAGTTCCACTGTTTTTTAATGTAGACCAATGATTTAGACATAGTTGTCGGAGCCATGATTCAGAGGTTTGCTGATGATTTAACAATTGGTCGTGTAGTTGACTATGACAAGGAATGATAGAGACTGCAGGGATGTATCAATAAGATGGAAAGGAAAAATGGCGAATTGCATTGAATTCAGACCAATGAGTGCGAACGAAATTGGGGAGAAGAAACAATAGCAATGAGTATTCTGTGTGGTGTAGACAGACAAAGAGATCTTGGAGTGGACATTCATGATCGCTGAAGGTCAATGGGCAGGGGAATTAGTTGGACGGACGTGCGTATTGTAGCTGCTGGAGATCAGAGTCAAGATGAGAGTGGTGCTGAAGAAGCACAGCAGGTCAGGCTGCATCCGAGTCACAGAAAAAAAAGGCGTTTTGGGCAAAAGGCCTTCATCAGGAAGAAGGCTGGGAGCCTCGAGGTTGGGGAGGTAAATGGGTGGGGTGGGGTTTGGGAGAATTTAGCTGAAACAGCAATAGGTGGATGGAGGTGGAGATAAGAGTGTTAGTTCGGAGAAGAGGTTTGAGTGGATCGGTATGAAGGAAGATAGACAGGTGGGACAGGTCAGTAGGACGGTGCCAAGCTGGAAGGTTGGAACTAGGGTAAGGTGGGAGGCGGGGGGAAAATGAGGAAACTGGTGAAATCCACATTGATGCCATGGGGTTAACTGTCATGAGGCAGAAGATGAGACGTTCTTCCTCTAGGCGTCAGGTGGTGTGGGAATGGCGGTGGAGGAGGCCCAAGACCTGCATGTCCTCGGGAGGGTGGCGGAGGGGGGAGTACAAGTGTTCGGTCACTGGGCGTTGGGGTTGATTGTTGCCGGTGTCCTGGAGATGTTCTTTGAAGTGATCTGCGAGAAGGTGTCTGGTGGCCCCACTGTAGAGGAAACTGCATCGGGTGTAACGGATGCAATAAATGGCATGTGTGGAAGTGCAGATGAATCTTTCATGGATGTGGAAGGCTTATTTGGGCAGAGGGCAGAGGTGGGGTTGTGTGGGCGCAGGTTTTACAATTCTTGTGGTGGCAGAGGAAGGTGCTGGGAGGGGAGCGTAGGTCATTGGTGGGCGTGGACTTGACTAGGTAGTCATGGAGGGAATAGTCTTTGCGGAAAGTGGATAGGGGTAGGGAGTGAAACATATCCTGGAGGTCAGTGTTACTGATGTTTTTTTAGAAACCCACTGACTCTCGCAGCTATCTGGACTTCAACTCCTCCCACTGCACCTCCTGCACCAATGTTATCCTGTATTCCAAACTCCTCCGCCTCTGCCACATCTGCTCCAAGAGGGCCAGTTCCACAACCGAACACAACAGATGACCTTCTTTAAATACCGAAACTTTCCCTCCCATTTGGTTGAAGATGCCCTCTAACGCATCTCATCCATGACCTGCACGTCCAACCATGAACCCCTTATCTCCAAACACAACAAGTACAGATGAAGGACACGAGGAAGTTCCTCAAGTTCCATTCCACCAATCTCTGCAAACATCACATCATCTGCCGACATTTTCACTACCTCTAAATTGACCCCACCACCAGGGATATATTTCCCTCCCCAAACCCATTCGTTTTCCTCAGAGACCTTTCCCTTCGTGCCTACCCATGCCCTCAAGTGACCCACCATTCGCTCCCAGCACCTTCCTCTGCCACCGAAGGAATTGCAAAACCTGAACCCACATCGTACCCCTCACCTCTGTCCAAGGCTCCAATGGAGCCTTCTACATCCATCAAAGGTTCACCTTCACTTCCACAGATGTCATTTGTTGTATCTGCTGTTCCGGATGCGGTCACCTCTAAATTGGGTAGACCGGATATCTTCTGACAGAGCACTTCAAAGAACATCTCCAGGATACCTGCAAGAATCAACTCCACTAACCTATGGCCAAACATTTCAACTTCGCCTCCCACTCTCCTGAAGATATGCAGGTCCTGAGCCACCCCCTCGCCACTCCCTCACTACCCAATGCCTCATCTTCTTCCTTGGGACCCTTGAACCCCATGGCATCAATGTGGACTTCATTAGTTTCCTCATTCCCACTCCCTCATCTGACACCAGTTCTGACCTTCCAGCTCAGCACCGTCCTCCTGACCTGCCCCACCTGTGTATTTTCATTCCCACCTATCCATTCCACCTTCCTCTCTGACATATCACCGTCAACCCCCACCTCTATTCACCTACTGCACTCTCAGCGACCTACTCCTCAAACCCACGACCTCCCATTTATCTCTCCACCCTATAGACTGTCTCATTCCTGATGAAGGGCCTTTGCCCGAAACGTTTATTTTTCCTCAGATGCTGACGGACTTGCTGTGTTTCTCCAGCACCACTTTCATCTTGAGGGGAATAAGTTGATTGAGAGGGAATTTGGATTTTTCTGTTGTTGACCACAGAATGTTTCAGCTAGTAGAACTTTAGCAAACGCCAGTTTAGGGAATACCTAAAGGTCGGAGCAGAAGTGTGGTCACTGCATTAATCAACATTTATTAAGTTTTCAGATTAAAGATGGAGGGCTGAAGTATGCAACTTTGCCCATCAAGACTGATTCACCACTCAATGAGTTTATCAGTGATTCCGTTCAAAGTCAGGCTGCTATTGGCCTTGGAGGGGAACTTGCAAATGGTGGCGTTTCGTTGAATGTTCCAACCTTGTTCTGTTAGTTAGTACAGCTGTTCAGCTTTGAATGTTCGGTCAAAAATTCTCGGATGATTTACTCCAGTGCATTGTGTAGTTGGTGCACTCTGCTGCTATTGTGCCTTAATGGTGAAGGGAATGAATATTCAGGCATTGAATCGGGTACAATCAAGTGACTGCATTGTCGTGGATGGTGTCCAGTTCCTTAAATGTTTTTGAAGTCACTCCCATCTCGACAAATGGAGAGAGTTCTGTTCCACATCTCATTTGGACCTTGCAAACGATGTAGGATTCACCGAGCAATGAGTTGAGTTTACAATCCGAAACTGTGTACCAACGGACATGTTTTTGTTGTGAAAGTGTTTATATAGCCGTTCTCAATCCGTTTTTCCCAAACTCTAGCTCCGTAAACGATGACACAGGGGAATTAGGTTACAGTAAAGCCATTGAATGTCAATGGAATATGATTAGGTCCTCATTTGTCAGATTTATAATTACTCTATTTCGTCCTTGTGTGGACCAATCTGATTCCAATCGCTAGCTGATTTCAAGTTCCAATTCTTGTCTGTGCTTGAAATTTCAACCGTTGCCTCACAAAAAAAGGTCTCCACCTGCCTTAATAATATGTAAGGACGCTATAAGAGACAGCAGGGATTTACAAACATGGTGCCAACCCTGTATAAAATGGAGCTCTATAATCACATAATATCAATTATAAACTTTCAATATTCGTGGGATCTTGACAGGGCAGATACGGGCAGATGGTTTTCCCTCTGGTATGAGTAGAGCACCAGAGGACATGAACTCAGAATTAGATATTGCCTATTTAATTCAGAAATGAGGAGGAATTTCTTTGCTCAGGGCCCAGTGATTCTGTTGGAACTCTTTCCTGAAACTATTGTTGAGGCTGATTTATTGTGTATTTTCAAACTGTGCCAGACAGATATTTAACCAGAAAGTGGATGAAGCATTCTCGAGGTTACGCAGGAGAATGGAGGTGAAGATTATCAGATCAGCCATGAGTTCGTTGAATGGTGGAGAAGACTCGATGGGCTGAATGGCCGACTTTCAATCCTATATCATTTGATGTAACGCCTTATTTTATTGATAAGTTTAGAATTCTGAGGGATGGGATGAAGTGATATAAAAGGTTTATCAAACTGATCAGACACATCAGGAACTAGGCTCATAAACTGATGAACAAGAAATATGCACACCACAGATGGGTATGTGCAGACGCTGTCATTGCTCAAGAAAATTCGTAGATCTTATATTGTTGCCAACTTCGTGATCAGGCTGGATGATCGATTGCGGTAAAAGTCACAAAGCAAAAAGTTGTGAAAGAAGGAATGATTTGTTTCATTGGAAAAGTTTTCTGCATTTCCAATTTAATTGACTGTTTAAAATACTGATCAGAACTTTGTGTGGAGTGTTACATTAAAATTCACAATCCCACTGGATAAACTATTGCACCTGATCTCTCCTTATTTGTTCCCCTTTCATTCGATGTAAATTCATAGACAGTCAAGATGGAATGACAGGAGGAAAGAAACGTTGCACTCTTTTTCATTATCCCAATTTAACTTATAACAGAAACAAATTGCTTAATTACAACTTTGATGAGGTATTGATTTATCACAAATCTCCGGTGCAATGAAGGGCAAGAGCAAGATTCTCCATCCAATGTACACTAAAGACGCGAGGCACAAAGGGAAACCACAGCTGCGTTTGATAGAAGTAACAGCGAGAGTCGGATTCAAATCCACACATGCGCAATGGAAGAGCAAACCGCCGCCTTCACCTCTGGGCCACATCAGCCCATGGCAAAGGGGCTCACATGTGACCACATCAAGATTACATACGGGGCACCGAGGGGATAAGAAATTCCCTGAGCGGAATCAAATCCACACCATTATGTTTCTGCTTTCAGCAGAATAATAATACCAGCAAAATCCAAGGAATTGACCTCGTCCTTGGAAGGAATACCTTGTCCTTGATTTATTCCGAGTCGGAACTGTCTCAGAATGAACCAGCAAACATGAAATTCCTGTCACATTCACACACACATTTAGTCTTGATGCATAATTTCTTCAGACAGTTTCTCTGTCACGTGAAGAAGTATAAATGGAGAGAGAAGTGAAGGTGATGTTTTCGCTCGATGGACTTTCTCATATGGCTGAACCTGAAGTGGGTAAAGTTCCCGGAAATGCAGTGTTGTTGGTTTCATTTTATTAATTTTGCTGCAACTTCACTCTGTTCATTCCAATGATCGGAAGTGAATTGGATTTATATGATTGGAACGTTTAATGTTGCATTCAATTTTGCTCCGAATTTATTTCAGCTTAAAGAAAATACTAATGAGAAAAACAGAAGGTTAAACTACAAAACAAGATGTCAGTTTTGATGCTCAGTTACTTTGGTAGATTTCAGTGGGTTTCAAATGAACCCAACATCATGGCGATTGTCCTCCCATCTTTAACCTATTGGATTAAAGCAGAAAATCGATCTCTAAGAGATGGATCACTTCCTATTCATTATGGAATAGCTTTCCTTGAATATATACAAAATCTGCTCTGTTCCATTTATATTGCTTCATGTGGAATATTAATATAAATCTTTCAAAACTCTGAGCTTTTTTTGCTGAATCTTATTCAGCTGCATACGTTTCCGATATTTCTTTACATCTAAAGTCGTCCAAATTAGACATTGTTTCCTCGAACATTCTACCCCTTCCACCCCACTTTTACGCTTTTACCTGACACAGGCTGTCTCTCTCCTGGTGAAACTCACTGTTTGTGTGTCTCAAAATGTGCCTTTCCAAATATTTTGGAAGTGGATTCTCTGAGTGACAGAAATGATGCTCCCATCATTTCTGTGTCCTACATCGATGGTTTTGAAAACTTGACGTTCAGAAATATACGAACTTGAAAGAGTGAATTTACCACCTATTTACTCTCTTTAAACCTCAAATACTCTGGAAAACTTCCTTTCAGTTTTACTTGGTTCAGTGTCAAATTTTCCAAAACACAAATAAATAAAATTCCATCCCCACTAAACGCCATCAGCATCGTCTCTAATGCCTTAGCAGCCCAGTAAACGCTGACAGTGTCCTCTTTGATAGAATCGCAGATTCCCTACTATGCAGAAAGTACAGTTCAGTCAATCGAGTCTGTAGGGACACTCTGAACAGCATCTCAACCAGACCGAGCTCCCTTCTCTATCCCAGCAGGCCTCTGGCTTGTGATTTCAAATAAACCTGTTGGAATAAAACCTGGCAACGTGTGACTGCTGACCTTATCACTGCGTTACCCATGGATAATTCACTTAACTTACTGAATTCGCTCCGTGGACACATCAGCTCAATTTAACATGGCCAATCCACCTAACCTACAGAATTAACAGCAGTGAGAACCACTGAGCAAATGTACCATCACATTGAACACTATTTGAATCATGTGTAATGGCTGTACACACTGGTAATCCCACCTAGTGAAAGCAAGTTGCGCCCACCAACCCGAATTCAATGCATCTAAACGCGGTTCTACGCTGTACATCCTAATTAGTGCTGCTGGAAATGGTTCTGCACTCAGATCTGAATGGGTTTGCTCTGTTTTCTTCCTCAGATTCCTGCTTTAAATAAACTAATCAGTCAGGAACAACTCTATATAATGGTTTTCATAAACACAGTATGCAGTTTGCTGAACTTACGTGTTTGCACTTTCACTGACACTCTCTCTCCCCAGGAGCTGCAGTCCTTCCCCAGCTGATTCAGACAGCACTGTCCTTCCTGTGACATATAAAATCGAGAATGGAAGGCCAAGCATTAATAACCTTCAGAGGGGAACAGAGCGACAGGTTTCAAACCTTTACGATGCCCCCAGCGGAGAATTGACCCTGTGACAGGCGGGGACAGTAACCACGATACTGTGGAGGACAACAACATCGAAGGAGACCCTTCAGCCTGCTGTGGGCGCACTTGTCCAACACAACTGCTTAACGACCTGAATCAAGTTTTCCATGATTTAGCACATAGTCTTATATGTTTTGCCATCACAAATTCACATCTCTTTTTCTTCAGGTTAGAACGATTTCCGCCTCTCTGACCATTTCCACAAATCTACTCAAACTTTTCTGCCTTTTCCCGAAATCTCTTGGCCCCAGTGTTCGATCCCTCCATCAATAAGAAACGCTTCTTTCAGTCTATCCTATCCATATCCCTCATTATTTTGTACATCTCAGTCATGTCTTCTCCAATCTCGTCTGCTCGGCGACAAACAACCCCAGTTTGTCCAATCTCTCCTCACAACTGAAATTCTTCAGCCCAGACAATATCCCAGTAAATCACTCCTGCAATATTCCCAGTGCGATAACATCCATGCTCTTCTGTGAGTTGCAGGACTGCACACAGTAATCTAGCTGGAACCGAATGAACTTTTTTTTACGATACTGTTACAGTATGAGGGTGTCGCTGGCTCGGAAGTATTTATTGCTGTCCCTAATTGCACAGCGGGTAGTTGAGATTCAACCGTGGGTAGTTGAGATTCAACCGTATTGCAGTGAGTCTGGAGTCACATGGAGGCCCAAACAGGTAAGAATGGCAGTTACGTTCCTTAAATGACGTCAAATGGTTTTGTTTTTTTCAACAATTGGCGATAGATTAACAGGAGCTATTAGATTCGTATTTCCAGATATTTATTGAATCCAAATTCTACCACCTAGCATAGTCGGAGTCAAACCCGAGTCCGTGGTTTCTGAATAAACAGTCCAGTGGTCAGTGGTAATAGCGCTCGGCCATTGCAGAAAAGCGGAGATACTGATCTTTTCCAGTGAAGTCGCTTTTCCCCGAGACTGTCCTGTGCCATTTTCCTGAGCTTGACCGCCCCAACCCACTCCACCCCACAATAATCTCTGGTCCATGTCGGTAAAAGCTTCTACATGAGTATTGATCTCACAACAGCGGTAACCAAATGGATCAAATGATCTGTAGGTCCCGGTGGTGGGGTTGGGGCACGTTCACCCAGTAACAGTGACCGCAGCCACACAGACTGATCGGTATCAATGGGAGAGTCAGTGTTAGATTCTGCAGTGCCTCAATGAAATAGGAAATGACTCCACAAAAACATGATGAAAGAACAGCGCTTCGAAAGCTAGTGCTTCAATTAAAGCTGTAAGATCATAACCTGGTGTTGGGTGATTTTTAACTTTGTACTCCATAGTCCAACACCTGCATCCCCAAATTAATGAAATGGGGTATGGGATGGAAAGTTCGGTTAGTGATCGTAGGAGGGAAGAAATCTCTGAGAACGGGTGGATTTGAATTCTGAAACACAGAGCTGTGAGCGAGCAGAACTTGAAGGAAAAAGTAATCACTTTGGAGAAAATTGCCATGTTAAAACAACGAATTCCTTTGTGTTTCACAAAAGACTGGGGCAAATAGAGCGATTGCTGCCGTGACTCGGATTCGAACCGAGGTTGCTGCGGCCACAACGCAGAGTACTAACCACTATACGATCACAGCACCCCACAGATGAGCACACACAAAGGCAGCAATAAGTACAGTATCATAAGAAATGTTAGGCAGAGCACCAAATGCACAATATCAGTGCTTACCGAACAGTGCCAGACATGTGGGAACTCAGAATGGGCCGGCGTTTAACTTCAGTGCCCCAAGTGGCTGTGGTGATTCCATCATTAATATGCTGAAGGCTGAGGCAAATAGATTTCTCTAAAACATCAAAGACTCCGGAGACAGTGGAGCTTTTGTTGAAATATATGCTGCAATAGCAATGCAGTTTAACATCGGCTCCTTCACCAGCTCCCCACAGAAGGCAGTAACCACTGCTGCCACATAGTCCCAGTTCCCAGCCCCAGAATCAGAGGAACCGAGTGGCGCAGTCACGAAGATCCAACTTGAAATCGGGATGGGAATGAGGTCGCAGAGATACTCGATGGCTCCAGTGACACAACCGGAGAATGCACGGTATTTCTATGACGGTTTAGAGGCGCAAGCAATTCAGTGGTTGGGAGTGCTCCTGGTCAAAGGCGGGGCAGAAGGGAAAATTTGTTCCCGTTCATAATAACAGCAATCTACAGTGCATCTTGCTGAGACAGCTGAGTGCCACAACTGGAGCGTGGGCGGCTGGTTTGAAGTTTGATTTAACTTCACTTTCGCCCACTTCCCTGGAATGAATTGCTTTCACCCTGTAGTCTGCGGCTTTCTTCCTCATGGTTAACTGCATGATTAACTGTTGTATGATCTGCACTCAGCTAAAATACGGCCACTGCAAGTAAATATGAATCATTGATCTATATGAGAAAGCAGTGGAACTCACAGCAGACGTGCTTCGTAGGTTTGCAGGCGACATCAGAATTGTAGACAATGAAGAAGATTATCTAAGATTCAAAAGGATCTTAATCCAATGAGTCGTTGGACTGAAAAATGTAACATGGAGTTCAATCTGGATAAATGGAAGGTATTCCATTTTGGTACAGCAAAAGGAGCAGGGCTTTACGTCGTGTTGGAGATCACGGAATTTAGGGATGCAGGTACATAATTCCTTGTAGTTTGCATCACAAACAGACAGGATGGTTCAAAGGCATTTAACTTACTTCCCTTCATTACTTAGTCTTTAGTATACACTCGTTGGGACGTTAATTTTAAAATTTTCAGGACATTGATGAGGCCGATTCTGGAATATTATGTCCAGTTCTGGTAGCCCAGTTGTAGGAATGATATTATTCAGCTGGTGCAGGTTCAGAAAAGGAATGCACGAATATTGCCGTGTGTGGAATGTTTGAGTTATAATGAAAAGCTGGATAGGCTGAGACTATTTTAAGATTTGAGATCGGGGTGTTGGAAAACCACAACGGGTTAGGCAGCATCCGAGGAGCAGGAGAATCAACCTTTTGCACAAGTGTCGCTCATCAGGCTCTTGCCCGAATAATCGATTCGCAAGCTCCTCAAATATTGCCTGACCTGCTGTGCTTTCTCAGCACAACAATCTCGACTCTGATCTCTCATCTGCAGTTCTCACGGTCTCCTCGTTGCGACTGTTTTCACTCCAGGTTAGGGGTTTGAGCGGCGACCTGATGGAAGTTTATGAGAGGTAAGTTAGAGTTAACCACAGCTGC
>NW_027311663.1:0-20072 GCF_047496795.1 Chiloscyllium punctatum
ATCATGAAAATTAAATCACTCTGAATGTAATCATTTCACACACAATAAAAGTTTGTATTGAATTGAAATGTCATCATAGTGTAGAAGTGCTTTCCCTGACAGAGAATGAGGACTCAGGAGGCAGGCTGAGCTCAGGCATGTGGAAGATGTTTACTCATGCAGCAACTAGTTAATGAAGGGATCATCCCCCGAGGCCAATCTCGGAAGGGAGATCCATAACACACTGTAACATGCACAGTAAAAAAGCAGCATTTTTATGCACTTTCTGCATCACAAAGGCCACATGCAATGTGGTTACAGCCCTTCTCTCCTCATCCAGCCACCCAATTGAAATACATAATCGCAGATGGGCATTCTAATGGACATCCCCAGATTCCTATTGGGATCTTTCTATGCATCTTATTAACTTAGATTCCAAAGTTATTCCTGAACTCCCTCGCGCCTCTCAGGATACCTTATCAGTTGGGACATTTTGAATTCTGCTATTCATCATATTTTATTTTATGAAAGCCAATTACTCCTCATATTGTTCACTGTCTTAATTATATATGTACAAACAAATAGAAAAGACAGTTAATTTTAGCTTACTTGCCATAAGATTAGTAATATGACTTATGTTATAAAGTTCGTTATATTGTGCAAAATTATACAGCTACTCTTTCTGTCAGGACTTTATAATTAATGGGCAGTCAACATCATACCGTGAAGTTAATTCCTAAAACTAGCTAACTTCAAATCTCAGTCTAAATGCTTTTCTATAATGTTTTTAGTAGGCATTGGTTACATGTATCAAACTTATGTTGCAAATTTCCCCTATTATACTCAAGAATCTGTAATTAGAACCTTTGTTTAATATTCTGAGTAACTGTAAAATAATAACTATATCTGACAAATGAACTCTTCTGTTGTCATGATAGCTGCTTAGTGAGGTAACTGGGCTGCACCCTGCAGCTGCTGTGTATTCATTTCCTGCGACAATAATCCTTTCATTTATGAAGATCAGGATTGGTCATTTGTCTGCATGTCGGCATGCTCTTATTAAGAAATGTCTGGAATGCTGTTGTCCTGGCGTTGGAGTAGGTCAATTGGTAGTGTGCTTTCTTTTAATTTAAGGCTGGAACAGAATGTTAGTCTAGTTTATCATCCCCTGACACCTTGTATTTTAGTTCTAAGGTAGGCTGCCTGTTTTTGATTGTCAGGCATTTTGTATGAGCCAATATGGACCATTCTATTCCAGGTTGGGGCAAGCCATGCCCAGGACAGCAAATTAACTAAGATTCAAGTATTGAAATAAAAATCACCATTCGCTATCATTGGTTTCTGTACAATGCAATACGTTTACGTTACTGAGCCTTAATTTCACACTTAAAGCTGGATATACTGGAATTGATCAATTCTTAAATATTAGATATAAGCAACAATTAATCTTAGAAACATTTCATAGCAAACTTAAAAATGATTAGAAATCTCATATAGCTGCCCGTCATGTGTAAAAATGAACAGCATTTGTTGGAGTGTAAAATAATCAGACGTCTCAATATGTAAGGACGAATATTAATCCAATAATTTCTGTGAACATTCAAATGAGAAGGGACCAGATATTATCTTTGAGTGTTGGATAGGGAATCATTAATTAGGTTGTGTTTGTGTTATCCTGGAATAAGGGAACTACTATCCTTTTTTTAAATATTAACACTAAGAAATACTGGAATAAATTAAAATGTGAATTTGACGATGTTTGTTACAAAACCTAAACTGAATTGCTGTGTGATTTTTGGAATGACAATGAATTGATAATTAATTTTAGAACTTTGGCAAAGTAAATGATTCAATATTGCTAAATGGATTTGCTTTGATGTTGACTAGATATTTCTTAATCTGTCAGCTGAGACTGCAAATTCTGGCATGATGATATGGAAAGACATTAGACATTCAGTGGATGTTGATCAGAAATGGTTTGTCATTCAAAATTCTCAGATCTTCAAGATTTCTATACTTGGTTTCTCTACTTTTCTTCTGGAGAAATACAATATATAACAAGAACAAATTCTGCATTGTATTTAATTCATGCAATTTTTCATATCATCAATATTTAGACATTTGAGTCAGAATTATAAAGAAAATAAGTCAATAAGGAAGGTTTATTTTCACAGAAACATACAGTCAACAGCATTTATCAACGTATTTGTTTCAATAGTGTCTCTGAATAAACAGATAAATACGTTTAATGGGAATCTGTTGACAATGAATGAGCCACAATTACATTGTTATCATAAGTTTTGGATTGGAAATCTATCAGAAAAAAAATCCTATATTCAGGACTAGCTTCATCTCGATAAATGTTACTCGTAGTATCCTCAGTCAGAAGAAATAAGGTGTCATCATGGGTCTGGAAAAGATCTAGTGTTTAAATTATAATAAGGTTTCTCTTACATATCTTTGGATCTGGTGAGACTGTGATGTTTGCTGTGATAATTAAACCTGAGAACAATTAGACACGTACAAAGTGTTTTTCACCGAACAGTAATTAGGTGGTCTTGAAGACCATTAGGAGTACTTTGACTTCAATAATGTTGAGCTGATTCCCATGATCAGGGAAATGTTTCACAACATTTTACCAAAATTCTGGATTCTAAGCATTCAATGGGTTTCGTACAAAACACCCTTCACTTGTCATAATTTTCAAGCGAGGTGTATAACGCTCAGACATTGGATGCAAGTCAAGGTGCCAGGAAGTCTGCTTCAAACTCTCCAAAGCACAACTCTCGGGCTGGTTGTGATTGGATCTCTCGAACCTTTGTGACCTCTTTGACTGGGCTTTCCACAGTTTTCTAGACCTGATTATTTTGTCTAATGTTTGATTTAGTTTGGCCTTTTTAGCTCCGATTTCTCCAGCTGTAGGAATATTTAGAATGTTCAATTATGGGCGATAGGTCACTTGACCTTAGTGGACAGGTAAAATATGGTTCACTTATTGTTTTAATAACGAATTGAGAATGAATCTTTTCATTTTAACAAATAAAAGTTTCAATTTTTTCGGTGGTTTGCAATGACATTGATTAGATACTCATTAAGAGAGATCAATTGACAATTATAAGCTATTTGCAGGATTAATGAATTGAAAAAGGATACAGACATCCAAAGATTTTTTTGAAAGGCATTGCTTTTTCATTCAAATATCTCGGATGTTCAAGAGGTCAATATAGCTGTTTATTGGTTCTCTTGCCCAGATAATAATTTATAATTCATATCGCTTTTATTGTGCCTGGAATTTTGAGATTTGTCTCAAAGTTAAGAAGAAAACGAGGAGCATTTAATATGAGAACTTGAGTGAATAGAAAGCACAGTAAAGTTAAATTACAGAGTGTGAGAAACACAGCTCACTCACTTCAATAATTTCAGTCCAAGACCAGATCTGAAGCAATCAGTATGTTTATTGGACGCTTGCAAGCGTGGTGCCTGGAATAAGGCACACAGTGTTTAGCAAATACATATCTTGTATAGGATTCACTACTCCAAATCGGGTGCCCATTACTATTGTTTCTCGCTTGCCTTATCCGGCCTTGTGCATAACAATGTACAAGTTTTATTTCGCCATTTCACCGGATCCTGCTGCGGCCCACTGTTAGGTATATCCTCCATCACCTCTATCTAAATCCATCACTTGTGACATTTCCTCCCTTTTCCCAACCATATTGATCCTTATGACCATTTAATTGGGGTTTGCTTTTGTGTTTTTGCAAAAGTGGGCAACAGATGCTTATAACTACTGCTTGTACAAGCATATTTGGCTTAACCTACATCCCACCAGCACCTTATCTCGTTGTCTGTAATATCTACCATTGTTTGCAGGCACGTTTCATTCTTGTATGCACATTTTAGCTAATACTAAAACAATTATATATTTCCTCCACATAATTTTCATTCTTGTTGATTCAGCTCTTGGTTGAAACAATTATACACTGGTGTGAGTGCATTTACCTTGCATAAATAATTATGATTGCAGAAGTAACACTGCTTTACCTAGATCCTACAATTTCCCCCTTTTTCTTTAATTACCATTTGTTATCTTCTGCACTTTTCTTTTAAGCATTGCCCCCAAAATTCACAAGCATCATTCCGGAGATTTCATCCATCTTGGTCTCACTCATCCCTCATTATTTAATCGACAAAGTTCCTCTGCCTGATTGCCTTTTCGGGGCATTTGTTTTATTAAAGCTGTCTCAATCAGTCTTTGGGTAAGTCCTCGTATACAGGGCATGATACAACAGCCAATGGCTACCAATACCCCGACTATTGCTATCAGGGAAGTAAGGATGGAAACCACCACCCCCTTCCATTTTCCAAACCATGATTCAATCCATCCCGTGAGAGATGTGTCTACTCCTGAACTCTCAGCCAGTTACTCTGCTAAGGCAGTCAATCCCCTTAATGCCCGAGTAATTTAACCAGCAGGTGTAGTGTTATTAGGAATAAAGTTGCAACAGCTTCCTCATGACATCACACACACACAGAGTTTTTCTGCTAAAATCATACCAAGGGCCATTCTGTTTTCCCATGCCATCCTACTTGTCACATCAAGCTGTTCTGATATTCCTTCAACTGCATCACTTGTATAATTTATAAATTTCTGTTGATTATAGAAAATGTAATTTATCCAATCTACACTTTCTGTGCCTCTCTTAACAATTCATCTAATGGTGTTTCGCTCCTCCCTTCTATCTTCAGTGTCTTTCTCTGTGTCTGGCCATACCTTTGTCACAAAATGTACTTTGAAAAGACCCACTGGGTCCTCAGGATTCATTCCAGAGTATTTCTGCATTGAGTCTCTTAATCTTTGTAAGAAAGCTAAGGGAGTCTCATCATTCTCCTCTGTAACTTCAAAGGCTTTATTCAAATTCTGTGACTTCGGAACTGACACTCTTATACCTTTTAGCATCAGGTCTTTCAATTCCCTCGTTTCTTCCCTATGCTCTGGGTTTTTATTTTCCCACTGGGTGTCTCTGAGGGGAAACTCCGTCTCTTCCTGTCCAGTATCCCCATCCCCAATGGGAAGTTCCCTGTCCCATATTTTAATGGCTGCTCCTGGCAAAGTCCCCTTTCTTCCCCAGTAAATAGTATATTCAAAATAGACATTAACTCAGTCCACGTATACAGACAGGGCCCCAAGAATTGATCAATTTTTTCAGGCAACCTGACCGGATACTCAACCAGGACCTTCATCTCCTTTTTAAACGTTCTGACCTCCCCACTGGTGAAGGGGGCACTTACAAACCCAACCTCTTTGTACCCTATTGGTACCTCCCGTTCTTCCCCTTTTTTTTGCTTTTGTTTTTCCCCCTTAGGCTTTGGTTCAGATACTCCAGAGGCCTTCTTTACATCTACTTTATCTTCCCTTTCTTTTGCTGAGGATTGAGGGTCGGGAAAAACAACATCCCCGTCCACCGCCCCTTCGTCCTCCTCTTGAGGGTCATCCATTACCTGTCCCTGTCGGTCTGTCTCTCCTCCTCCCCCATTTTCACCTCATCTGATTTTATGGTACGTGGGGGGGCGGGGAGGGGGAGAGTGCAAGCAGGCAAATGGATCCCAGGGACTGGGTGGGGCAGAGGGGGAATCCTTTGTCTTTACTACCATCATTCCCAAACTGCCCTTCCAACAGGACACATAGTCCGCCTCCTCTTGACTAAAAGTTTGTTTTTTATTCGCATGCAAATCTAAATTCTGAAATACACAATCGTCATCCGAATATACTTTGGCCAGAAGACAGCCGGATGAAGAATTGGTTCTTTGGTCCATACTAAACAAAAATATTTAATCATTTTCTTTTTATCTTTTTCCCTTGTACAAGTCTTACTTGTCCATTCCCGCAACATCCTCCCCAACGGACTTTCAGGAGGAATGTTACCAGGGACGTTTTCTTCCTTTACTCCGTGACAGTTCGACTTACTCTGTCTACCCCCCATTTCTCGGGGCCCTCACCAGTCCCTCAGCAATTAAATACCCCTTTTCCCGGCCACCAAGGCAATACTTAAAAGTCAGTTTTCTGACGTTGTCTGTGCACAGAGTTGCCTGGCCCTTTTTTTCTCAAGTTTTTTATCGACCTCCTTTCACTGTCTGATTCAGATATCTCTCTTGTGGGATTCGTACCAGTCGCCCAAGGGAGCGGACAAAACCGGGACCAGAAACTGCTCCTCAATTGTGAATGGTGGGCATCTTCCCAGTGTCCAGGGCCAGCCACTCCTCCCGGGGATGGAAGAATATCCCGGACAATCCCCCAGTTGTGAGAAACTTCAATAATCTCAGTGCGAGACAAGATCTGAAGCAATCAGTATGTTTATTATATGCTTGCAATCGTGGTGCCTGAAATAGACACGCAGAGTTTAGCAAGTACATAGGAGTCACTACTCCAAACCCGGTGCCCATTACTATTGCTTCTCTCTTGCCTTATCCGGCGTTGTGCATAACAAAGTACAGGTTTTACTTGGCCTTTTCACCACATCCTGGCTGTGGTCAACTGTTAGGTATATCCTCATTCTCTGCGATCTATTTCACCCACTTGTGACATTTCCTCCCTTTCCCCAAACATATTGAATCTTACGACTTTTTAATTGGGGTTTGTTTTCTGTTTTTGCAGAAATGGGAAACAAATGCTTGTAACTACTGCTTGTACAAGCATATCTGGCTTAACCTATATCCTCACAGCACCTTAACTATTTGTCTGTACCATCCACCATTGTTTGCAGGCACCTTTCATTCTTGTTTGCACATTTTAGCTAATATGAAAACAATTATATATTTCCTTCACATAGGTATCATTCTTGTGGACTCAGCTCTTGATTGAAACAATTGTGCACTGCTGTGAATTCATTTACCTTGCATAAGTAATTATGATTGCAGAAGTAACAATACTTCACCTGTAACGCACAGTTGGTCGTGTAGTGAACAAAGAATAACAAAGAATACAGAAAATGTGCAGCCCAGCAATAGGCCCTTTGGACGGCCAAGCCTGAGCCAATCCAAATAAACTATCTAAACATGTCGTCCAATTTCTAAGCATCCATATCCCTCTGCTCCTCACTTACTTGTGCATCTGTCCAGGCGCACCTGAAATGAATCTACCATGTCTGCCTCTACTACCTCTGCTGGCAATGCATTCCAGCACCTACCACCCTCTGTGTAAAATAATTTCCATGTCTATCTCCCTTAAACGTTTCAACTCTCTCATTGAATGCTTGACCCCTCATTATTGAATCCTTCATCTTGGGAAAAAGCTTATCTCTATCCATTCTGTCTGTGCTTATCTCTCTCACCCTTCATGATATTGTAGACCTCAATCAGGTCCCCTCAATCTCGTTTTTTCTAATGAAACAGAAGTAACCTACTCAACCTCTCTTCAGAGCTTGCATCCTCCATACCTGGCGACATCTGCGTAAACCTTCTCCGCATTCTCTCCTAAACGTCCAAATAATTTTGGTAATTTGGCGACCAGAACGGTACAGAGTATTCTAAACGCGGCCGAACCAAACTCTTGTACAATTTTAGCAGGACTTGCCTCCTCTTATACTCAATGCCCTATCCGGTGAAGGCAAGCATGCCATATGCCTTCTTGACCACTCTATCCACCTGTGTAGTCACCTTCAGGGTACAAAGGAACTGAACTCCCAGATCTTTCTTATCATCAAGTTTACCCAAGGCTCTTCCGTTTATCGTATACCTGGCTCTGGAATTTGACTTCCCAAAATCATCACCTCACATTTGCTTGGATGGAACGCCATTTACCACTTCTCCGCTCAACTCTTCTGTTTATCTATATTCCCCTTCATTCTTTGACAGTCCCCTCTGTTTTCTGGCTACTCCACCAATCTTTGTGTCATCTGCAAATGTAGTGGTGAGATACTGGGCTAGCAACCCTTGGAGATTGGAACATGGCAGTTGTTCATCCCATGCAGCAAGGAACCATGTTTGGATGCTTGTTCCCAGTGAAGTACCACTGTTTCCTGATGTAGATCAATCACTCAAACTGTTTTTTGGGAGTAATGATTTAGACGTTTACTGATGATACATAGTCGTGCAGTTGACTATGATGGGTAATGTCAGGGGCCGCAGGGATGTATCCATCAGGTGGAAAGGAAAAATAGTGAATGGAATTGAATCCAGACCAATGAGTGGTAGTGAATTTGGGGAGTTGTAACAATAACAGTGAGGATTCTGAGTGGTGTACAGGAACAACGAGATCTTGGAGTGGACATTCACAGATCCCTGAAGAATGTTAGACAGGGAGATAAGTTGTTAGGGATGTTTTTTGGATATTTTCTGCTGTTGACCACAGACTGTGGATGATATTCGATCTTTAGCAACTGCCAGTTTAGGAAACAACTAAAGGAACGAGCACAAGTCTGGTCCATGCAATAATCTACATTTTTAAACATTGAAAGATGAAAGATAGAGGGCTGAAGTATCAATCTTTGCCCATCAAACTACTGCACCACTCAATGAATTTACCACTCATTCCTCTCCAGGTCATGCTGGTATGTACCTTAGAGGGTAATTTGCAAATGGTGAAGGTTCAGTGCATCTTCAACCTTGTCCTTATAGTCAGTACAACATTTGAGCTTTGAAGGTTCTGTCAATAAAGCCTAGATGACTTACTCCAGTGAATCTTCTATGTGGTGCACTCTGCTACAATTGTGCCTTAGCAGTTAATGGATGAAATATTCAGGTGTTGAACAATATACAGTTCAGTGACTGCATTGTCGTGGAGGGTGCCCAGTTCCTTCAGTGGTATTGAAGCTACACGCCCCTCGGCAAATGGAGAGAGTTCTGTTCAACATCTAATTTGTGTGTTGCAGACGATGTAGGCTTCACGGAGACAAGAGTTGAGTTAATAATCAAACAAAGTCGACCCACGGACAGGTTTTTGTCTTCAACTTCTTTATATGGGCGGTCAGGTTCCATTTCTCCTAAATACTAGCTTCCAGGACGATTACACGGAGGAATTCAGTTACATTGAAGCCATTGAATGTCAATCAAATATGATTAGATTCTCATTTGTCAGAGTTATCTTCGCTGTATTTGGTCCTGTGGGTCAATCCAATTCTAATCACTTTCTGATTTCAAGTTCCAATTCCCGTCGGCGCCTGAAATATCAACCCGTTTCCTCGCCGAAATTTCTCCACCTGTCTTAATAATATGTAAGGTACAGCACAGACTTACTAACATGTTGCTAACTCTGTATACAGTAGAACTTCGTGAAATGATTGGTGAGGCTGGGATTATTCTCCTTCAAACAAAGGACGAGGAGGGGAACTTTATAATCACATAATAACAATTATAAATGGGACCTTGACAGGGTAGATACGGGCAGGTGGCTTGCTCTGTGCTCTGAGGAGAGCACCAGAGGTCATAATCTCAGAATTAGATATTGCCCATTCAATTCAGAACTGAGGAGTAATTCCTTTGTTCAGGGGTCAAAGAATCTGTGGCAATTTCCAATAACCGCTGTTGAGACTGTGTGGTTGGGTATTTTCAAACTGTGCCAGATAGTTAATCAGAAAGATGATGAAACTTTGTCGAGCTAAGTGAGCAGAAAGGGATTCAAGACTAGCAGAGCAACTATGTTAAAAATCACACAACACCAGGTTATAGTCCAACAGGTTTAATTGGAAGCACACGAGCTTTCCGAGCGACGCTCCTTCATCAGGTGATAGTCAGGTGACTATCACCTGATGAAGGAGCATCGCTCCGAAAGCTAGTGCTTCCAATTAAACCTGTTGGACTATAACCTGGTGTTGTGTGATTTTTAACTTTGAACACCCCAGTCCAACACTGGCATCTCCAAATCAGATCATCCATGAGTTCGTTGAATGGTGGGGCAGACTCCTTGGGCTGAATAGCATACTTCCATTTGGTTTAACTTTTCGTCTAACGCCTTATTTTATTCATAAGTTCAGAAGTGTGAGGGGATGGGATGAAGTGACAGAAAAGGTTTATTAAACAGATCAGACAGATCAGGAACAAAGCTCATAAACTCAGGAAGAAAAAATGTGCTGCGACCTGGGGGCAACAAATGATACTGGGCACAGCACAGGTGGCTGTGTACAGAAGCTGTGATTGCTGAAGGAAGTTGCTCGATCTTATATAGTTGGCAACGTCAGTGATCACGCTGGATGATGGATCGTTGTATGATTCACACACAGCAGAAATTTGTGAAAGAATGAAAGGTTCGTTTCATTGGAGAAATTTTCTGCGGTTCCAATTCCGAGTGACTGTTTGAAATACTGATCAGATTTTTGTGTGAAGTATCAGGTTAAAATACTCATGAACAACCCCACTGGATAAACTTGTGCTCCCGATCTCTTGTTATTTTTTTCTCTTTGTTTCGATGTATAATCATAGAAAGACACGATGGAATGTCGGGCGGAAAGAAAAATGCTTTCCTTCTCATTACACCAATTTCATCTACAATTGAATAGAATGACTGCTCTTACTCTTCATTTCGACATTCATGTGGTGTCGATTATTTGTGAATCTCCTTTGCAGTGAAGGGCAAGAACAAGATTCTCGATCCAGTGTATACCAGACGTGGGAGGTGCAAAGGAAAACCGCGGTGCGTAAAGTTAGCAACCAGAGTGTGACTCGAACCCATGAATGTGGAGTACAGCGGTATAATAACCCAGCACCGTAATCTCACAGTCTCCTCTGCACATTTTGTCGTGGGGTGACATGTGACCTCATCAGGTTACATGTGCTGAAAGTCATGGATGAGAAAGTTCCAGAGCGGAGTCGAATCCACACCATTGTGTTACTGCTTTCACGAGAATTATAATAACAGCAAATTCCAATAAATAGCCATGCTGATCAGAATGAATAGCTGTCATTAATACATTGAGTCAGAACTGTGTCAGAATGAAACAGGACAAGAATTTTCCGTCATATTTACACTTACATTTGACTCATAATTACTTCAGTCACTTTCTCTCTCAGGTGAAGAAGCAGCCATGGTGAGTGAAATAAAGGCGATGTTGTCGCTCAATGGCCTTTCTCATATGGCTGAACATGAATTGGATTAAATCGCAAGAAATGCTGATTTGTTCATTTCATTTTAATTTTGCTGAATTCTCACAATGTTCGTTGTAATTATCAGAAGTTAATTAGATATATCTCATTGGAACGATTAATGTTGTATTCAAATTTGCTCTGACTTTATTTCAGCTTAAGGAAAATACTGCTTAGAAAAACAAAGGGTTAAAGCGCAAAAGAAAACCCACCAGTTTTGTTGCTCGTTGCTTTGGCAGATTTCACTGAGTATTAAATGGATCAAACATCATGGTGTTTGTTCTCACATCCTTAACGCATGTGATGAAAGCAGGAAGTCGATCTCCAAGCAACTGGTCACTTCCTATGCATTATGTTCCGTTCACAATAAATAAAATTCCACTCAGTTCCATTTACAATGCTTTAGGTGGAATATTATGCCAAATCTTTCAAAATGCAGAGTTTTGGAACCGAATCTTATTCAGTTGCACACATGAAAGAAATTTCTTTACATTTAAAGACAACCAACTTAGACATTGTTTCCCTGCAACTTCTGACTGACTACACCCCAACCCTACACCTTCACCTAGCCACACGCTGTCTCTCTCCTTGTGAAATTTATTCCTTGTATGTCACCAAATGTGCCTTTCCAAATATTTTGAAAAACAGATTCTCGGAGTGACAGCGATTCATTTCTCATCATTTCTTTGTCCTTCAAAGGTTTTTATCAAAGGCTTTGAATGCCTGACATCTCGATGTTTACTGACTTGAAAGAGGGAATTTTCCACCTATTTACTCTGTCCAAACATTTCATAAGCTGAATAAATCCAATTAAGTCTTCCTTGGTTCAGGGATAATGGTTCTCAATTTTTCAAGAAGACAAGTGAATAAAATCTCATCCTCAGTACAGCTCCATCAGCATCTTCTCTAATGGCTAACCCTAGTAAATAGCGTCATTATCAATTCATAGAATCATGGAATACGACAGTGCAGAAAGAGCATTTCAGTCAATCGAGCCAGTGTCGACTCTCTGAAGAGCATCTCACCCAGATCCAGCTCCCCTCGCTATTTCCTGATATTTCACCTGAAGAAGGGGAATCCCTCCCCCTTATGATTTCAAATAAACCTGTTGGAGTATAACCTGACGTCCTGTGACTTCTGACCTTATCCCCACCTTCCCCGTGGCTAATTCACCTAACTTACTTAATTCAGTCCTGGACACGAGAGGTCAATTTAACTTTGCCAATCAACCTAACCGTCACACTGAATAGCAGTGCGAATTACTGAGACAATGTTCCATCATACTGAGCAAATGCTGTATCATTTTTAATGGCTTTATACCCTGGTTACAGCCTCATCAAAACAAATGAACCCAAATTCAATGTATTGAAACGCTAATCTGTCCTTTACAATTTCATTCGTGCTGCGGGAAATGTTTCTGCACTCATATTTGAATGCGTTTATGTTGTTTCTTCCTCGGCTTCCTGCTTCTAGTAAACACTTCAATCCGGAACAAGTCTGTCAAACGTTCTTCATTCCAACGCAGTCACAAGGTGAAGTTTGCAGAAGTCACGTGTTTGGCTGTTCACTGACACTCTGCCTCCCTGAGAGTTGCAGCCCTTTCTCACACTAATTCAGGCAGCACTGTCCTTCCTGTAACATGCCCCATCGAGAATGGAACGACAAGTATCAATACCCGCACTTAGGAATGGAGCGACAGTTTTAAAACGTTTACACTGTCCCCAGCAGAAAATTGAGCCCTGTGAGAGGCGGGGCAGCTAACCATTATACTACTGAGGACAAGAGTGTCAAAGGAGGCCCTTCAAATGTGGCCACACTTGTCAAAAACAACTGCCTAATTAACTGAATCCCATTTCACAATGCTTACCGCACTGCCTTAAATGTCTTGGCTTCAAAAGTTCATATCTGAATATTTATTCAGGTTATAAGGGTTTCTGCCGCTCTGAAATATGCAGACAGTGTATTCCAAATTCCAACCACCCACTGGCTGATAAAGCTTTTCCGCACATCTTCTCAAAGCTTTCTGTCTTTCTCCTTAAGTCTCTGGCCCCTGCTAATCGATCCCTCCATCAATGGGAAACTCGTTCAGTCAACCCTGTCCATACCCTAACTCAATCATGTCTTGTCTACATCTCCTTTACACTGCGACAAACACTCCACTCTGTCCTGTCTTTCTTCACAACTGAAACTCTTCAGCCCAAACAATATCCCGGGAAATATCTCCTGCAATTTTCTCAGTGTGATCACATCCCTGCTATAATGTGACTTGCAAAACTGCACACAACACTCCTGCTTGAGCTTAATGAGCATTTGTTTCAAAATTTCTGGATTAGTGTGAGGGCGATTCTGGCTAAGCAGAATGTATTACCCATTCCGAATTGCCCAGAGGACAGTTGAGACTCAACCATATTGTTATGAGTCTGAAGTCACATGCAGCCCAGACCAAGTAAGGATAGCAAATTCAATCCCGAAATGACATCAGTGAAACAGATTTTGTTTTCAACAATTGTCAATGGATCTATAGTAGTCATTAGATTCTTCCTTGCAGATATTTTTTGAATCCAAATTTGACGATCATGACATGGTGGGATTCAAGCCCGAGTACCCAGACTATTACCTCGGTCTCTGGATTATCAGTCCTATGAAATTATCACAAGACCAACGCAGAAAGCCATAAAAGCTGATCTTTTCCAATGAAATGTCTTTTCACCAAAACTGCCCTGGGTATTTTCCATGAGCCTGACGCTACAATTGTATCTGGCCTATGTCAGTAAAAGCTGCTACATGGAGATTGACTTCACAACCCCGGTATCCAAATGGATCGACTTGTTTGAAGCTCCCGATGGTGGGATTGGGGCACGTTCACCCAACAACAGTAACCACAGCAGCAGCACAGAGAGAACAGTATGAATGTGAAAGAGAGTGATAGATTGTGCATTGCCTCAGAGAAATGGGGGGAGGGACGGTCAGGAGGTTTAATGATCGTGGGAAGGACCGGAATCTCTGACAACGGGTGCGTTTGAATTCTGATATATGAAACGCAGAGATGCGAGAGAGCGGAACTTGAAGGTAAAACAATTAATTTATTAACGTGTGTCACAAAAAGGACAACGGAGAGAACACTTAGTGCCGTGATTTGGTTTCAAATCGAGGTTGCTGTGGTCACAATGCAAGATACCGACAACCACGATCACAGTAACCACAGAACAGGATGCTTGCAAGCAGAAATAAGTACACTAGCAGAGGAAATGTTCGGAAGAACAGCAAATGTACAATATCAGTACTCAGCGAACAGTGACAGACATGTGGGAACTGAGAATGAGCTGAATCTATCAGCTGGATGTCCTCAGAGGCTGTGGAGATCCCTTGAATGAGAATGTTGAAAACTGAGATTGATCGATTTCGACAAAACATCCAAGACTCGAGGGGCCATACAGGGTATTGTTGAAATGTTTGCTTCAATAGCATTTTAGCTTAACATCGGCACAGCCGCCCAGATCCAACCGGAAATGGGGATGGGAATGTGTGCGCGGAGTTACTCTCTGGTTCCAGTGATGCAATAGGTGAGCGTGCTGTACTTCTACGATGGTATAGAGGCGCAAGAAATTCCTTGGTTGAGTGTGCTCCTGCTCAAGGGAACGGTTGTTCCCGTTTATAGTCTCATAGCGATTTCCAGTGCATCTTGCTAAGACAGCTGAGTGGCACAAGTGGAGCGTGTACAGCCCTGAACTTTGCAGTGGTGGGTTTAAAAGATGATTTTTCTATTTGGATCTGTGTTTCCAACACTGGTGGTGGCAGCTACATTTGCTTGCATTAGCTCAGTATCAGTTTCTTCCACACAGTCAAGATTTCAACCTGGAGAAGGTGGTGTTGGGGTAATATTTTAAACTCGTCATCCTTGGGGGTTGGAACACGGAAAGGGTGATGTTTAAGTTCGACGAATAAAACCTGAAATGCAAGCCTGACCTCAGGAACAGAGATCATGACTTTAATTTGCTGCAATCTCATTCATCCATGTCCCTTATGCAGGGGATTCTACCATCTTCACCCAGTCCTGCCTACGAGAGACTCCAGGACCAGAAAAAAAAACATTAGCTGACCCTTAATCCAAGAATCCCCACTGTGAGGGAAGCAGACTTGTCGGCCCTTCCAGTCCACACATTCATCCGAAGCGCATCACACCAGACCCCACGGTACTCCCTGTCCCATAAGCCTGCATTTTCCATTGTTGATCCCTGTAACTGGCACATCTTAAGTCAGAGGGAGAAATAAAAACACAAACACACAGAGAATGTGCAGACTGCCCACAGACAGACACCCGAGGCTGGGATCGCACCCGGGTTTGTGGTGCAGCCAGACAGCAACGAACGAGGGGCGAAGAATAAATGTTGTCCTGACCAGTGATACTCACACCCTGTGGGTTAATGAGAAACAATGAAAACACCTTAACAACATGGAAAACGGGATTTGTATCTGTGTGGACACAATTTGAAAGGATCGTTCACCCTGGGTAGAAAAAAAAAGACGATGATACCACAGAAAAAGCAGGGCAATGTGGGAACTTCTGGAAGGGATTCAATTAACCACAGAAATGGAAACTCATTTAATCAGTAACACTGGGGAGAGACCGTTCACCACTCCCATGTGTGGGAAGGGATCACTGAGCAAAACAAACTCCGAGACGCCAGCAGGACTACATATCCTATCAGTTGTTCGATTATGCTATCAATGCTGCTGTTAATCCCAAACAGCTATTTGCTCCATAGCGTCAATCATAGAGTCATACAGCATGAAAACAGGCCCGTCAGTCCAAACAATCCATGCTGTACATACTGCCAAACTAACCTTGTCACATCTGCCTCCTCCTGTACCCGTTAAGTGGTTATAATGCCCTTGTAGTTTTATTACTGTGTTGTTAATCCAAAAAAACAGGTAATATTTTGGGCACAAAGAATTCAAGTCCTGGCATGACAGATGGTGGAGTTTGAATTCAATACGCACCTGGAATTGAAGAGTCTCTTGATGACCTGAATCAGTTGTGTGGAAAATCCCATCTGATTCACTCATGCCAGTTCGGGAAGCAAACTGCCATATTCATGTGCTCTGTCTCACAGGAGACTCCAGATGGATAATACCGTGGTTGACTCTTAAGTGTCCTCTGGGAAATAACTGACGTACTCGGCATGAATACATTTATTTTAAAAATCCCACTTTCCCATTCATGTTTGGAATCAATTGCCCATTAAATGTTGCAAACGTACGCTCATCCATTACTTCCTCAGCAAGTTAATTACACACGTTAAACACCTTCCCTATAAAAATGCCGCACGTCTTTTTTTTTAAAATCTCTTTTCATCTTAAACATATGCCCTCTCGTCTTGAAATCCCCCTCCTGGGAAAAGGCAGCTATCATTAACTCTAAACTTGTCTCTCAATAATTCATAAACTTCTGTCAGGTCGCCGTTCAAACCCCTAACCGAGAGTGAAAACAGTCTCAACTAGGAGAAAGTGAGAACTGCAGATGAGAGATCAGAGTCGAGAGTGTTGTGCTGGGAAAGCACAGCAGATCAGGCAGCATTTGAGGAGCAGGAGAATCGACGTTTCGGGAAAGAGCCTGATGAACGACACTTGCGCGAAAAAAAAATATTCTCCTGCTCCTCGGATGCTGCCTTACCTGATGTGGTTTTCCAGCACCCCAATCTCGAATCTGAAAATAGTCTCAGCCTATCAAGCCTTTCATTATAACTCAAAACGTCCACTAGCAACAAGCGTGCACACCTTTTGTGGACCTATTCAAGCTGAATAATATCATTCCCACAACTGGGCGACCAGAACTGGACATAAAATTCCAGAAGACGCCTCAACAATGTCCTGCAAAACTTCAACATAACGTCCCAACTACTATACACAAAGGACTGAGCAATGAAGGGACGTATGTTAAATGCCTTTGAACCATCTTGTCTGTTGGTAATGCAAATTACAAGGAATTATGTACCTGCACTCCGAGCTTCCCTGTTCTCCAACATCCGCAAAGCCATACTCTTTTTGTTGTACCAAAATGCAATACCTTCCATTTATCCAGATTGAACTCCATGTTACATTTTTCAGTCCAACGACTCATTGGATTAAGATCCTTTTGAAATTTAGATCATCTTCCTCACTGTCTACAATTCTGGTGTCACCTGCAAACCTATGAAGCATGTCTGCAGTGAGTTCCACTGTTTTCTCATATAGATCAATGTTTCATATTTACTTGTAGTTGCCGTGATTTAGCAGTGTGCAGATCATAGAACAGTTAGTCATGCAATTAACCATGAGAAAGAAAGCTGCAGACTACAGGGAGATATAAAACAATTGGAAATAAAAATGGTGAAAGCAATTCATTCCACGGAAGTGGGTGATAATGAAGCAAATTTAAACTTCAAACCAGCTGCTCACGCTCCAGTTGTGGCACTCAGCTGTCTCAGCAAGATGCACTGTAGATCGCTGTTATTATAAACGGGAACAGATTTTCCCTTCTGCCCCGCTTTTGACCAGGAGCACTCCCAATCTTGGAATTGCTTGCGCCTCTAAACCATCATAGAAATACCTTGCATTCTCCGGTTGCCTCTCTTGAGCCATCGAGTATCTCTGCGACCTCATTCCCATCTTGATTTCAAGTTGGTTATTCGCGACTGCGCCACTCAGTTCCTCTGATTCTGGGGCAGGGAACTGGGACAATGTGGCAGCAGTGGTTACTGCCTTGTGTGGGGAAACTCGAGAAGTCACCGATGTTAAACTGCATTGCTATTGAAGCATACATTTCAACAAAAGCTTGGTAAAAACAATGACTGCAGATGCTGGAAATTAGATTCTGGATTAGTGGTGCTGGAAGAGCACAGCAGTTCAGGCAGCATCCGAGGAGCAGTAAAATCGACGTTTCGGGCAAAAGCTCGTCATCAAGAATTCAGGCAGAGAGCCTGAAGGGTGGAGAGATCAGTGAGAGGAGGGAGGGGGTGGGGAGAAAGTAGCATAGAGTACAATAGTTAAGTGGGGGAGGGGATGAAGGTGATAGGTCGGGGGGAAGGGTGGAATGGATAGGTGGAATAGATGATAGGCAGGTAGGACAAGTCAGGACAAGTCATGGGGACAGTGCTGAGCTGGAAGTTTGGAAATGGGGTGAGGTGGGGGAAGGGGAAATGAGGAAACTGTTGAAGTCCACATTGATGTCCCCGGAGTCTTTGATGTTTTGGAGAAATCTATTTATCTCAGCCTTCAACACATTAATGATGGAATCACCACAGCCACTGGGTGAACCGATATTAAACGGTCAGCCCATTCTGAGTTCCCACATATCTGCCACTGTTCGCTAAGCACTGATATTGTGGATTTGGTGCTCTGCCTAACATTTCTTATGATATTGTACTTATTGCGTGAGCTCTGTGTGTTCGTCTGTGGGTTGCCGTGATCGTATAGTGGTTAGTACTCTGCGTTGTGGCCGCAGCAACCTCAGTTCGAATCCGAGTCACGGCAGTAACAGCTCTGTGTGTCCCAGTCTTCTGTGAAACACAAAGGAATCAGTTGTTTTAAAGTTTTGATTTTCTCCAAGGTGATTGTTTTTTTTCCTTCAAGCTCTGCTCGCTCACATCTCTGTGTTTCATATGTCAGAATTCAAATCCACCCGTTCTCAGAGATTTCTTCCCTCCTACGATCACGAACCGAACTTTCCATCCCATACCCATTTCATTAATTTGGAGATGCTGGTGTTGGACTGTGGAGTACAAAGTTAAAAATGACCCAAAACCAGGTTATGGTCTTACAGGTTTAATGGAAGCACTAGCTTTCGGAGCGCAGCTCTTTCATCATGTGTTTGAGGAGTCATTTCCTATTTCATTAAGGCACTGCAGAATCTAATACAGACTCTCACGTTGATACCGATCAGTCTGTATGGCTGCAGTCACTGTTGCTGGGTGAACGTGCTCCAACCCCACCATCAGGACCTGCAGACCATTTGATCCATTTGGTTACCACTGTTGTGAGTTCAATGCTCATGTAGCAGCTTTTACTGATGTGGACCAGATATTATTGCGGGGGGTCAAGCTCAGAAAATTGGCACAAAACAGTATCGGGGAAAAGCGACTTAATTGGATAAGATCAGTTTCACTGCTTTTCTGCAATGGCCAAGCGCTATTACCACTGAACACTGAACTATTAATTCAGACACCTGGGACCTGGGTTTGACTCCGACCATGCTCGGTGGTAGAATTGGGATTCAATAAATATCCGGAATTACGAATCTTATAACTCCTATATATCCATGTTCAATTGTTGAGAAAAAACAAATCCATCTGACGCCATTTAAGGAATGAAACTGTCATTCTTACCTGCTCGGGCCTCCATGTCACTCCACACTCACTACAATATGGTTGAGTCTCAACTGCCCGCTGTGCAATTAGGGATAGCAATCAATACTGCCGAGACAGCGACGCCCTCATACTGTAACAGAACAGGAAAAAATAGTTCATTCGGCCCTAGCTAGATTACTGTGTGCAGTTCTGCAATTCAGAGTACTGCATGGATGTGATCGCACTGGGAACGTTGCAGTAGAGATTCACTGGGATATTGTCTGGGCTGAAAAGTTTCAGTTGTGAGGAGAGATTGGACAGACTGGGGTTGTTTGTCGCCGAGCGGAGGAGATTGGAGAAGACATGACTGAGATGTACTAAATGCTGAGGGATATGGATGGGATAGACTGAAAGAAGCCTTTGTTATTGATGGAGGGATGGAACACTGGGGCCAAGAGATTTCGGAAAAAGGCAGAAAGGTTAGAGTAGATTTGCGGAAAGGGTCAGAGAGGCGGAAATCATTCTCACCTTAAAAAAAATTGAGATGTTAATTTGCGATGCCAAAACATGTAAGATTATAGGCTAAACGATGGAACTTGATTCAGGTCGTTAAGCAGTTGTGTTTGACAAGTGCGGCCACAACAGGCTGAACGGTCTCCTTCGATGTTGTTGTCCTCCACAGTATCGTGGTTA
>NW_027311664.1:0-20032 GCF_047496795.1 Chiloscyllium punctatum
GCCACCGAATCTAAGATTGTTGCACGAATGGGGAAGACATCAACCCTCGTGTGGCATTTATGCGGGTTAAAGAAGAAAATAAAATCCCTACTTGTGATATGGATCTGCCTCCGGTCATCCACCAGCTCTCGTTCTGCACACATATCCACTCATTGCTTACATTATAATGGAGGTATTGGGGCACCTTTGGACATTCTGTCCACCGTGTGGTCCATAAGACTTTTGAAAACTTCTACAATAATGTGCCACGATGCAAGATAACTGACTTTGGAAAATGCATCTACCAGGAATTTAAGAGGTTACGCTGGGAGAGGGGGGGGGGGTGGGGGGGGTGGGGGGGAAGTTGGGGAGCAGGGTGGCAATAAACATTCAAAATGCTATATTCTTTACTTTTGTTCAAGCCTTTGGGTATTATGAACCTCCCGTGAGTGTCAAATACAATCTAGTTCGTTAAATGGAAGATTCTTTTTATCCATTATGGCTTCTCTCCTCCTAGTAATATTAAAAGACGAGAAATAAACCCGATCAAACCCGACCTGCTGTAATGTCATATGTCCTTGTCATCAAGGTGCATCTCCTGCAATAGGACAACATCCACCCTTTCTTTTTAAGACTAGAAAGTAAATTTTCCTCTTTTCTGGCCAATGACTCACCTTAATGCTCCAGGTAGACCATTTAAGCACATCATTCCCAGAACACACTATAGCAACATTTGAACTCGAGAGAGGAAGAACTCGAATTACTGATCATTAATAAACAAAGCCTCATAGAGCTTACAAAACTACACAAACTAAGGCTACTACAACTGCCAACTCTCAAAACTTTCAAAAACTAAGCATTTTAAGTAAATGGCTGGAATAGAGTTGGTTAGGGAACCACTTTGCCCGTGCTGTGATGCAGAGCCCAACAAAGCAGACCTTCCAGATCGCCACCATCTTGGATTTCCCCTTAACATTTTATCGATATTATCATTTCATTTTGCATTATATTCCTGGATGTGCTGGAGCAGTGTGATTATTTTTTTACCACTGTCAGCATTTCCCCAACACTGGACATTCCTGCCATTCCCCGATAATCCTTGACTCCGTTATTCTTTATGAACCTTCTGTCTGTGCCTCAAACATATTCAATATCTCTGCCTCCAAAGCTCTGCAGGCAAGAGAGTTTGAAATACTCTCACCATTGAGAAAACAAACAATAACTTCATCTGTGTGAGAGATTATTTTTGTCTCCTTACCTGAGAAAGAATATAATTAAATTGGAAGCAGTTAGATGTTTCACTTCATGTATTCCAGGAATGATGGTCTTATATTATGAAAGTTTTAACAGGTTCCTCTTGGAATGAGAGGTGATCTTATTGAAACATATAAAACCGAGAGGAGAGTGATCAGACAGATACCCACTGGGTGTTTGTATAGTCCAAACTTCTTGTTGTTTTTATAGAATCTCTAGAGTGTGGACGCAGGACATTCCGTCCCTCAAGTCCACATTGACTCTCGGAACAGTATCCACTCCGGACCTGTCCCCCTACTCTATCCATGTAACCCTGCATTTCCAATGACTAACCTATATAACCTGCACATCCTTGGGCACTATGGAAAATTTAGCATTGACAATCCGCTCTAAGCTGCATATCTATGAACAATGGGAGGTAACTAGAACACTGGGAGGAAATCCACACAAACATGGGGAGAATGTTCAAAATCCACATAGAGGGTTGCCCAAGGTTGGAACTGAACGCAGCTAATTGGTGACGGGAGGTATCAGTGCTGACCACAGATCCACCATGCGCATCCGTAAGTTTTATTAGTTACCTGTGGCTAACTAAAGAAATCTGGCTTGTTCCTGTCACTGAACCTGACTCAGTCTGAGAACTATATCATCGACCATATCACCAACCTGGTTACATTTAAAATTTGGTGTCAGCAGTGGAGGAATGGGATGAGAAAAGGAAACAGTGACACCCTCCAACCTCCGTCAGAGCAGGAATTAGGATAAATCCACAAAGTGGGATTTCAGTCAAGTGGGAATTCTCTTTCCCAGAAGTTTGGGGTGGCTGGACCTTTATATTACATCGAAGCTGGTTTTGTCTGATTTTCCATGGACAGGTGAATCAGGGATAATGGTGCATGGAAAGAAAAGTGCAGCTGGGATCACAATGAGATGAGCCATGACCTTATTTACTGGTGGAGTAGTGTGAAAGGGCCGAATGGCCCACTCGTGTCCCTCAGCCCTATGTTCTGATGTTCCATTCAGCTTTCGGACATGCTAAACAGGGGAAGATCGAGGCCACTCCGATGTTTAGGTGTAGTTTTGGAAATGTACTTGGAAAATCCAGACTGGATCAGGAAGTGACCACCACCCCCACGCCCCGAGTCCCTGTTTCCAGGCTCCCCCTCTCTGTAACTGCTGCTCCAGATGTGGGTCATTTTGCAGACCCAGATACGCTGGGAATACAGCCACATACCCCACCCAGGGTTAAAACAACAAATCCACTGCTCTCCCTGAATGCAACATTGTACAAAACGATTTCCAGCAAAATAATCCGTTACTTTCCAAAAGCTTAATATGTGAAATTAATAAATAGGAACAGGAATAGGTCCATTGGTCCCTCAAGCTAACCCTGTCATTTAATAAGAACATGGCTGATCTACTCCAGGGCTCACCTCCACTCTCTCGGCGACTCCTTGTATCCCTCCACACCTCTCTGAGTTAGGGAGTTCCAGACATTCACTACCTTCGTAGAGAAGACATTACTCTGCATCTCAGATTGAAATCAATGTTCCTTATTCGGTATCTATATCATCGAGTTCGACACTTTGCTCAAGAATGGAAACAACTTCTCAACATCTACCTTCTCCAACCCCTTCTGTGCCTTGTATGTTTCAGCAGTATCACTCCTCATTCATTTAAACCCCAATGAATTATCGCCTCACCATTGTAGAGATTCTCAATAACACAACCCTTTCTTCCCAGGAAACCACCTAATATATCAACCGAGTTACTTGCTGCATCATCATGCTGACTTTTAGTTTCATACACAGGAAGACTCCAATGCCTTTACTGTTCCTTTTCTGGAAGTCCTCTCCATTAAGTAACAGCCTGCCTTTTGATTGTCAGTGTCATCCTCAAACTCGGATGTATGTTGCACTCAGCTCACTCCTTCAGGCTGTCAGCTTAGATTGTAAAGAACTGATGCCATCAGACTGCTATTTGTGGTACTCCAGGCGATAAACCTTTACCATAAAGATCCGTTAATCCTGACTCTTATATTTCTGTGTTAAACAATCATCATCTCATGTTAATACAGTATCCGACGTCCAGGAGCTTCTGTTTTGTGTAAGAACTTTTGTTTTGTAATACCTTGTGGAAAATCTCTGGAAAGCCTCGTGTCCACCAGATCCCCTTTATCAAGTCCCATTGTTACAGTTACAGGCATCTCCAGAAATACTTTGCATGATTTTACAGGGAAAAGTATCATTTCCTTTTCACAGAACCACCCTGACTCTGCGTGAAGCTTTTCTAAATGTCCATGCTTGCCAGGTTTTCCAAACTATACTAGTCCTATCCGTTTTCATTAGGTCCATGTGCCTCTAAATGTTTCCCATTCATACGTTTGTCCAAATAAGTTTTAAATGTTGTAGCTGTCCTTGCATTTCCCACTCTTCCTCTGGAAGCTCATTCCATACCCACACCGCCCTCTGTGGAAAGAAGCTGCCCCTTAGTCCCTTTTAAATCTACACTCTTTCACATTTAACCTGTTCCCTCTGTTTGGATTCCCCTACCCTTTGGTAAAGACCTTGGCTATTCAACCTATCCATACCTCTCATGATTTTCTAAGTTTCTATAATTTCACTCCTCAACATCCTACACTCTATCTGATGGTAACTTCAAGAACAAGCGTTTAAAGATAAGCACTGCAAAATTGGAACAATATTAAAAATGACAGTTAACCAATTCTCAGCCCAAACGTCATACTGTGATTTGTTATTCTCCATATTACAATACTAAGGCAGCATGAAACTCTTACTAGTGCTAATAAGAAGTCAAGCACCTGAATTCATTTATCTAAAGGGGGTGAAGAAAACGACAGTGAAAACGTATCTGTGGCCAGATCTCTATAATACCACATGGTCAACATTCTCCCTCCTGGCCTCCTTATAACTTTGTGTGGTTGTGTCTTTTTATCTTGCATTGCATAGAGAGAACCCTTTTCCCACATTCACACCATAAATTCGACCCGTTATACAAAATATTTTCGTTCACCACTGCTAAAAGCCCGTTTATCTTTTGACACACCCCCTTTTCCCTGCCACCCATTCTCCACATCTGGCAAGTGATTAAAATACCATTTTGCAATTGTATTCAGTTTTGAAGAATTGTCACACTGGACTGGAAACGCTAACTCTGTTTCTCTTCCTCTGCAGATGTTGACAGACCTGCTGAGTTTCTCCAGAAATGAATAGGCGCAGAACAATTTTTCAATTAAATAACTAATTATGGATACTGGAAATAAAAATAAAAATACCTATATATAAGGTTCACTGGAACTGAAAGTTTAACTCTGCATTCACTCCAGAAAATTCTGCAACATCTTTAGCAATTTTTTCAGCAATTTCTCTTCATGAACAATTTCCAACGACATATTATCAAAGATGCCCAAACATCCTGTCCAACATGGAGTGCTGTACACTGGGAACTGAACAGTAACGCATGGTGACAAGTTCCTTAACTCTGAAACTGCATAAGGCTGGCATCACTGATACTGCAGAGCTCTGATTCGTGGTCAGGGAGAACAACAGAAGGAAACACATTCATTTCAAATACAGAAGATGGCATTACTGCAAGGAAAAGATTCAGATTAGTACCTTAAATGGGTATTGTTTATGTAAAAATTTGTAGGCGTGACACCAAGTAAAGACTTCCAGTAGAATGAGAATATGACAATGGAAGTATTTCCGCATCAGAAACCAGAGTAGGTCACTGAATACAGGGCTGATGGGTGACTGGGTCTCGGTGTGAACTGAGGGGCAGTCAGTAGAATTGAATTGTACATATTGCAGCTAAACCTGGGTTATCATCTGATGCGGCAGATTTCAAAGACAACCTGTAACTTTTCCCCCAGGATAGTCGATCAATCTACCATTTCCATCAAGCCGATCCATGGGGCAGTGACGGGTGTGGGCGAACATGGTCGGGTCAGAATCACGTGCACCTAAACCTGATAACAATCCATTAATGCTACCGCACTTGACTAGTTACACCACGAACAGCATGACTAACATCTGATACAGAGAGAGAGATTATTCCAAGACTAACATATCAGATCTAAGCTCTGTCGTCCTGTCAAATCCATGCATAAAAGTCGATGGACCATTAAACAACTTACTGGAAGAGAGGACTCCACAAATATCCGCACCTTAAATAATGGAACATTGGTCTTCAACCAATTCAATTCACTGCACGTGACATGAAAAAACAGCTGGACACTGTAGATACGACTAATGCAGTGGGCTTAGACACCATTCCTGCAATAGGACTGAAGTCTTGTGCTGCACAACAAGCCGTGCCCCTGGGGAAGCTGTTTCATTCCAGCTCCAACTCCGACATCTCCCTGTCAATGTGGAAAATTACTCAACTATATCCAATCCGCTAAGAGGAGGATTGCTGAAAGTCTGTCATCCCAGAGATCAGTCTGGTCATCCTTTGCTGCTCTCCCTCAATGTCAGGTTTGTCCTCTATTAGGAACAGAGACCAAAACTGCACAAAATGCTGCACAATGTTCGAGATGGCGTCTCACCAAGGCCCTGTCCAGTTGCAGTGAGATACTCTTACTCCTGTACTCAAATCTCCTGAAATGCAGGTGAATACAGCATTTATCTTCCTCCCTCTTTACTGCTCCCGCAATATTGCTTTCAGTGACTGGTGTACAGGGAGATACAGATTCCTTTCAATGTTACAGCTCCCCACTTGCAGCGTCTATATACACTGGTCAACGTGCCAAAGACATTCCCAGTATTGACTCCTGGATTCAGAACTCACTGCCCTACAGGGACTCGGAGGGCTGCACAGAAATAAACCAAAATGCAACTTAACGTGCTTTGTACAGCAACATTTTTCAACCACTCCATTTACAACTGATAGGCTGCCATTCTATTGTTCCCATCAAAGTACACAGCATGTCATTTCTCTCATTGCTCTCCATCCGCCACGTATTTGCCCAGTCATTTCACTTGTCGCAGTCACCTTGAAGATTTTTTACATCCTTCTCAGCCACTCACAAGTTGACATTGTTTAGTGCTGTCAGCAAACTTGGAAATATTGCATTTGAGACACTCGACCAAATATATCATGGGTATTGGCAATAGCTTGCGCCCAAGCCACCATCCTTGCTATATCCTCCTAGCCTACAATTTTTTTCAAAAAACGTTGTTTTATTCTTACTCCGTGTTTCCTGCCAGCTCTGCCCTTCGAAATCTATGACTACGTATAAGCCCCAGTCCCACAGGATTCGAATTTGCACAATAGGCTTGGGGCTTTATCAAAACTCTTTCTGAGATTCCACTCGTATTGCATTGATAGCTTCAACATAATTTTGCTAAAAGCCACTTTCTCAAATATGATTCCCATTTCGTAAATCTCTATTGACTTTGTCTATGCCCATTAGTTTCAGTCCGATACATTCTCTAAACTGGTTAGTTGATAATTTAATTCTATTCCGTTTTTCTCACCAGAATAAGTTCCCTCATATTACTAGGAAGTTTTCTTTTTTGTTTTGTTTTCCTCCTTGAAGGCATAACTGAAGTATTTGCTCCATAGTCCTGCCATTTCCCGGTCCTCAATTATTTGGTATCAAACTGTAGGAAAGCTGCACATTTTTTCTATTAATTTTGCCATTGACATATTTTCAGAAAATATTACAAGTTATGTCTTATAAATTTTGTTAAGATATTCTTCAGAAACCTATCAATTCGTATTTTAAGGTACTCAGTGACTGGCCTTCCACAGCCATACAATCACAGAAGCAAAGAGTCTGTACTATCAGAAATGCAGGACGGTCTACATTAGACAAACTTTCCGACACAATACCCGTAGCCGTGAATCCTAAGACATTTCAAGTTCACTGCCGTGCATTTTCTCATGGTTTTGAGGTTACCATGACAACTCCCCTATCAAGACGTGCATTTCAGACACGGACACCCTCTGGGTGAAAAGCAATCCTCAAATCTTCACTAAACTGCAAACACTTCACTTTAAAAGTGTGGCCCTTTGACTAAAAGGAACAGATGCTGTCTATCCACCCTGTCCATGCTCCTCATAATCCTATCCTTCTGAATCATGGTCCCCTCTGCCTTCTCTGCTCCAAACCAAACACCCGAGCTTATCCAGCCCCTCTCCGTAGCTGATATGTTCCATCCCAGGGGGCATCCTGGTAAATCTCCTCTGAACCCCGTCCAGTGCAGTCACATCCTTCTTGTAATGTGGTTCCCAGAACTACAAACTATTCAATCTTAGCCTCAGCAAAGTTCCGTATAGCTCTTATAATCTGTGCCTCAATGAATCAAGGTTATGTTTACAGTCCATGATGCTTTCCCAAATTGTGTATTATCCTGTCCATCACATTCAGGGATGTGTGGAGAAGCACCCTCTGAGTTTTCTAGTGTGCTGCCGTTCATTGAGTCCTCCCCTGTTTGTTTCCTTCTTCCAAACTGTATCACCTCATGTTTATCAAGGTTACATTCCATCTACCATTGATCTTCCCAGCTGATCATTCCATCTGCCGTGTGCCGTAACTTAAGGCCATCCTCCTCACTGCCAACCAACCGGCCGATCTGTGTATCAAACACAAACTTACTTATCACACTCCCCACCCCTTGTCCATATTCACCGCTACATCATTTATGAATACCACAGATATTAAAGTGGAAAATCACACAACATCAGGTTGCAGTCCAACAGGTTTATTCAGAGGCAGTAGCTTTCGAAGCGTTGCTTCTTCATCATGTGATTGTGCGCTTTGATGAAGAAGCAGCAATTCAAAAGCTCGTGCCGCCGAATAAACCTGTTGGACAATAATGTGGTGTTATGCAATTTATAACATTGTCCACCCAGTCCAACACCAGCACCTCCGAATCACATATAATAAGGGACACAGCACTGATCCATATGGTAAACCATTGGACACTGGCCTCCAGTCACACAGGCAGCCGTGTACCACCACCTTCTGTCTCCTACAACTCAAGTTCATTTGGATGCGACTTGGCAAGTCACTAATGAGTCCGACTTATTCCCTGGTTATTCTGTTCGGCTGGAGACACTTGTAGAATATCTGAGAATTCTCCCTAATCTTGCTCTGCCAGCAGGTTTCCATGCTGCGGTGTTAGTTAGTCCCCTACACGTGCAGAATTTCCTCCTTATAGCAGTCTAAAATGGTCGTTCTTTATCCTGCCATCATTGGTCTTGAATGCGGATTAGGCAGCCGTAGAAACATCCTGTTAATTTCCAACTTGTCGCATGTTTTGTGAATTTTATAAATTTCACAGTGACTCACCTCTCATTCTTTGAAACTCTAGAGAACACAGACCGACTTCCCTCATCACGCAATCTCGCCAATTGAGGGATTAATCTGGAGAATGTCCATTGAACTTCGTCTGTGATCATTATGTTCTTTCTCAGATTTGATCACCAAAACTGTACTCAGTATTCCAGGTACAGTACTCACCAACACGCTGTTAAACCGATTCAACATGTCTTTACATCTATATTCTGACTCCCTTAAAGGAAGGCAATCCAAACTTTAACTTACCACTTGCATATATTCCTCCAAATACCCTTCACATTCATTGCATTTATGAACTCATTGTGTGAGTTCTTATAGAAATCCTTCTGATAATCTAAAATATGCCAATTCTACTGGTTCCCCATTATCTATGCTGTAAGCATCAATTTCAAACAATTCCAAAGCTTGTCAAGTATGATTTCCCTTTCAGAAATACAGACTGATTCCCTCCAATGTTGCTGTTAATTTCTAAATAACGAATATCACATCCTATATAATAGATTTCAAGAGTTTCCAACAAATGTCAAATTAATTGATCTGCAGTTCTCCACACTGTCTCTTCTTCCCTTTGTAGATGCTTGAATCCCTTCCATTCGTTGAAAGTGCTTGGATCACGTTTACTCATTTCCAGCGTTTTCAGCAACACATGTTCAGCTCTGATCTCCAGCATCTGCAATCCTCACTTTCTTCTCGTTGATTTTTAACCTACTGCGAATCCTCTTACAAGGATGCCTTCCGTGAAGAAGCTCTCTTCCTTCCTTTACAAGGATTTCAGTGATTCCCTCTCTAACTGCAACCCCCAGGTCATCTAACCTCCTTCCACCTATCGCATTTCCAACGCCCCTCCCCAAGTCCCTCCTCCCTGCCTTTTATCTTACACTTTCCTTATTCCTGAAGAAGGGCTCATGTCCGAAACTTCGATTCTCCTGCTCCTAGGATGCTGCCTAACCTGCTGCGCGTATCCAGCAACACAGTTTCAGCTCTGATCTCCAGCATCTGCAGTCCTCACTTTCACGTTCACTCATGTCCATTTATCTGCAATGTCTTCCACACTCTGCAGAATGCACTGGAAAATAGAACACAGTCATCGACAGTGCAATGGATACTTCTATAAGCGATTTATTTCTGAAGACTTTGGTATGAAGTACATCTGGTTTGTCAAGCTTAGCAATGCTCAATCCAGCTGCATGTTCAATACTGCCTTGTTACTGATATTAATTGACTTTATGTCTTTCGTTCCACAATACCTGTATGATCACTTCGTATTTCAAGGTGATTTTCTCGATCTTCCTCCATGAAGTCAGAAGCAAAGTAACTGGTCATTTCCTTGGCCATTTCCCTGTTATACACAATAATCCCATCTCTCCTGATTGCATATTTCCACATTTGACTATGCTTTTTTTTTCTCCTTTGAAATATAGACCATAGATATATGCAGTCTTTGTGTTCCTGTTTGTTTGCATGCATGTTCCCTTTTTGATTTCCTTACCAGTTTCATGGCGCTCCTTTTCTTGATCGTAAATTTCTGAGAATTCTCAGGATTCCACAATGTCTAGAATTCTTCTGAAATCCCTTCCTGTGATTAATATAATCTTTAATTTGTTATGCTAATCATTGTTCACTCACTTTCTCACTCTTTGGTGTTTTTTTACCTGAAATAAATAGACATATTTTTTAGAATTTGTATTTGTTCTATAAATTTCCTGGTCCTGACCAGATATATTCAGGAACACTGCACGAGGAAAGGGAAGAATTATCAGGGGCCCTGGTTGATACTTTCGCATCATCGGTAGCCAACGGGTGAGGTCCTGGAGGACTGGAGGATAGTGAATGCTGTGCCCTTATTCAAGAAGGGCTGTAAAGCAAAATTGGGGAACTATAGACCAGACAACCTAAAATCTGTAGCAGATAGGTTACTTGAGAAGATTCTGAGACAGAAGATATACATGCATTTGGGAAGACAGGGCTTTGTGAATGGGGGATCATGGCTCACAAATTTGTTAGAGTGCTTTGATGAAGTGACCAGTTATTTTGACAAGGGCGTGGTAATACACATATCTGTGATTTACATGAGAATGTACAGGCATGATTTGTAAGTTTCAAGGTGACACTAAAATAGGCGGGATTGTGCACAGTGAGGAAGATTATCAGAAATTTCAGAAATTACAGCAGTACCTTGATCAGGTAGGGAAGTGGGCCGAGAAATGGCAAATGGATTGTAATACAGATAAGTGTAAGTTCTTGCATTTTAGGAAGTCAAAACAAGCTAGGGGTTTCGTGGTGAATGGCAGGGCCTTAAGGAGTGGAGTGGAACAGAATGACCTTGAAATTCCAGGTGCACGGCTCTCAGTACGTGGAGTCCCAGGTAGACAAGGCAGTGAAAAAGTCATTTGACTCACTGGCCTTCATCAGTCAGAACACCGAGTATCGAAATTAGAGAGTTATGTTGCAGTTATACAAGATGTTGGCGAGGCCATACTTGTAGCGTCATGTTCAGTTTTGTTCACTTTGCTCTAGGAAGGGCGTTATGAAACTGGAAAGAGTGCAGAAAAAATTTACAAGAATGTTGCCAAGATTCAGTGGTCTGACTTATAGGGAGAGGTTGGACAAGCTACGAGTTTTTACTTTAAAATGTATGAGATTAAGAGGGATCTGATAGTAGTGTATAAGCTCATGGGAGGCATGCACTCAGTCGTTTTTTTTTCTCCAGGATTGGGCAATCACGGAACAGAGGGCATCAATTTAAGGTCAGAGGGGAAAGAGTAAAAAGGATGTTGAGGGGCAATTTCTTTTACACACAGGGTGGTACACATATGGAATGAGCTGCCAGCAGAAATTTTTGAGGCGGGTACATTCACAAAATTCAAAATACATTTGGACAAATACATAGATAGGAATGGATTGGAAGGAAGTGACTGGGAAATGGGGTTAGTGTGAATGGACATTTTCTTCGGAATGGACCTGTTTGGGCCGAATGGCCTGTCTCCGTACTGTAAGACTCTATGAGTCTAACAACCACTGAATGTTATATTGTACGTCCCCAATTCACTTGACCCGCTAGTGTCTGGGCTTCCAAAATGTTTGACCAGAATGTTCAAACATTCCATATTGCATCCAGACGCCGTGTAAAATACAACATATTAATGTCACTATTCCACTAAAGCTGCTTCAGAGCAAGGTTAGTAATTAGTCCTTCCGACCAGGCAACACCAAATCCGAAATAATCTGCTCTCTCGTTTGGTTCACAACATAATCTTCAACCTACCTGATATTCACTTATGGAATTTATTTTTCACAACATTGGCAGTCAGTTAGTTAATGCAGTTTCGATGCAACTTGACACCATCCATTATTACTGCAGAACCGACGAGTATTTGTTACTCATTCACAGGAAGAGGGCTGAGCTGGATAACCAGCATTTACTGGCCATGCCAGAGCGCAGTTAAAAGTCAACAGCGTTGCCTTGGATCTGGAGTGACATGCAGGCCAGACTAGGCAAGAACAGCCGTTTCCTTCCCTAAAGGACATCAGTGAATCAGATGAGTTTTTCCAACAATCAACAATGGATTCCTGATCATCATAAACCCTTGATTCCAGATACTTATTGAATTCAAATTCCACAATCTGCCATGTCAGGATTTGAATCCATGTCCCCAGAACATTACCTGTGTCTCTGGGTTAAGAGCCCCGCGATAATATGAGTATGTCATGGCTTCCCTTTCAATATAGTTGCATGGCTAATTTCCAGAGTATATGATGCAAGGTATTTGTGCGACAGTTTTTGTTCATATACATAATGCAAGTTTGCTTCTCCTTGCTATTTGTAAGACCCAAACAAACTGATTCTGTGGAATCTGAGGGACAGAGCCTGTGTCGTTATTAGTGATAGACTTGTATAAGACATTCGGGGAAACTCACCTCGATGCTGAGATGATTTGAAAGAAATGTCCAGCAATACAGGACAAGCATCAATATTCACCCCGCTCTATCAGGATAAGTGTCACCGTATATTCTCACTGCTCACTCACACTCACTGCACATCTCTTATAGCACCTATTCTCGACCAACGTTCACACTCTATCTCCAAATAAGGCTCAAGCACGACCACTCCCGCTGTTGAATTCAGCACCTTCCCTCCCCCACATTTTCTGTCCCTGACGCAATCGCCCGCACACTAATAACAAGCATGGATACAACACTGTGGACAGATTCCCTCCGGCCATCTCATCATGTCACACCTCGCCTTCCCCAGCAATAACAGCAGGGCCACCCACTACCAGCTTCACTCATTACCTCCCTTTCTCCCATTCCAGGAGAAACAGCCTGGAATAGGACAGAAAGCGCCAAGCCGAGTGGTGGAGTGCTGGATAATTGTTCCCTCATTCCTCTACTCCGACATGTGGGGAGGATCCTGGAGAGAGCCGGAGAGGACCAGGAGGCCTTGTGTGGAGATTCTGAAACATCCACGTCCCGCCAACCGAATAAGGAGCAGTGTTCAGTTAAGAACAATTCTCAATTCAAACTTACTGTCAATTCCAACCTCATCTCCCTCACTTGCAGAAGAACAGATACCCCATTGCACAGAGATGCAGGCATTGAAATACACAGAAGTATTAGTAAATAGCCCAATATATTAACATGCACAATGCATACAAGAAGATAAGCATGCACACACATAGGAGCACACAAAGACATATACAGTCACACACAAATAGACACAAACACAGATAGAAACACTCAGCCTGATACAAAGACAGACAGACATAGTCACACAAATACACAGATAACAAGCACATCGACACACACATACATAAATACGCATTAAGACACAGACATGAGTGCCATTAAGACACAAATAAATACGTTTTTGATTTATAAGGAGATCAAGGATTCTAGGGAGAAGGTAGGAGAATGATGTTGCGAAACATGTTAGAAATGACTGAATAGCATTTCCGACTCAATAGGCCAAATGGTCTAATTCTGTTCCCTTTTTAATGCTCTGTGGTGTTATGAGGTATTCTCTTCCTGAGACAGCAGCAGCAGCATATTTGATTGGAAAGAGTCAGTGGTAATTTGGGAAAAGGTTGGAGGGCACAATGGTTATGCCGATTCCTAGTTATTGTACCACTATATCCGAAAAGGGGCAGTAATTTGATGTGAGGTTAACACAGTCTTTAAAATATGGGTCGCACAACGAAAGAAGGATGTCCCTTTCCCTTTAATGTTGTGCTGTCTGTGGTGTCCTCATCCTCAGGAAGCAGTGAAGACTCGGTTAATGAAGGTATTCTAGGTTGACCTTGACTGATCTTTGCCGGACAGGAAAGTTAATGTTTATTGGAAACAAACAGGAAACGGATGGTCAGACGCACTCGGATCAGCCATGAGCATTCTGAATGGTGCCGCCAAATGGCCAACTGCTGCCCCTATCCCATGTGTTGTTCCCTCAATCCACGGTCCCGTCCGTTACAATGATATACTACTGCCCCTACCCCTTATTTTGTTCTCTCAATCCACCCCTCGACGTTGTTACAGAGATATACTGCTGTCCCTACCCGATGTCTTGTTCCCTCAATCCACCTCTCGAGGCTGTTACAGAGATATACTGCTGTCCCTACCCCATGTGTTGTTCTCTCAATCCTCCCTCGAGTCTGTTACAGAGATATACTGCTGTCCCTACCCCATGTGTTGTTCTCTCAATCCTCCCTCGAGTCTGTTACAGAGAAATACTACTGTCCCTACCCTATATGTTGTTCCCTCAATCCACCCTCGATGCAATTACAGAGATATACTGCTGTCCCTAACCATGTGTTGTTACCTCAATCCACCCCTCGATGCGATTACAGCGTAGAGGAGCATCCCATTCAGCCAGACTGGATCGTTACAAAGAGACGGGAGGAGACCATTTTGCCCCTACAAAAAATTACACACGACTATAGGATGAAGTAATTCAGCTCGTTGTGTATATTACCCAGCACAGGAGGAGGCCATTCAACCTGCCCGAGCTGCTGCACAGGAAAAGGGATTCTGTCACTAACAGGGAATATACAGTTGAGATATATGATTTATTTTAACAAAACCAAAACTCGTTTTGCCTCAGAGATCTATGTGGAGTCATCAATGATCAAGAATCTATGTCAAATATCTGGATGAATGTACTGAATTGATTAAAGCTGAATTACCTTTTGCACCAAAATTATCATTCGATATATCTTCATATGGAGGTCGTGAATCTGCATTATGATGTAGACAGGGAAGATTAGTGAGCGTACCCTCAGCAGAAATAATATAACGTGAGTTGCCTATTGCAGTCGAAAACGATTTAACTGGAGAGAGATTGCAGACCTCTGTGATGCAGATGTTTTTCATATTCTTGGTACATGAATCATATGGAGTCTGTTTGCAGATGCACCAAGAGATTTGGAAAGTCAGTGGAATGATGCTGTTAGTGGAAACGGGTATTGGGTTTAAATAGGAATGTTCCACTGCATTGCTGAGACCACATCAGATACACTGGGTGAAGATTTGATCCGCTAAACTAAAAAATAACGGATACAATTCCTTTCAAAGATGTTCAAAGATCTTACTCATTCCTGAAATGAAGGCCGTTTGTTATCAGGGATTATTTATTCAGATCTTAGATGAGAAATCTTATTGAATCACGATTTTCAGAGAAGTCTTTCAGCTGGATATATATTTTCTCTTGTTAAGAAGACCAAAGCTAGACAATAATTTTTTGAATGAGATGCATTGTTATAAACACAAATATTATGAAGACATCAGCCCATTTGTAAAAATTTCGCAGACGCATATAAACATGTCATCAAAGTATAAAGCGGACACATTTTTTCTTTTGCCAATGAAAGGCGCTCTCCACAACAACAGCAATGATGCTGCACACAGCATATAGTCTATTATCATCCATTCCAGAGAATGTACATGGAGAGTGCGCATGGTCCAGTTTGGTGTTCAGTTGACATTATTGTATTTTTCCGCACAGAGACTGAGGAAAATATTACCTGCCTCAGGAGCAGCAACCAATTGGTCTCTCTCTCTTTGACTTTGTTCTGCCCGAAAACAAGGTGTGATAGCAGAAAAATCCTGAATCATTTTTACCACTCGTGGAGGACTCCCGATGAGGATTCATAGGAATCTCTGCACAACTCGAAGCAAAGGGAATTCAGCCAAGTTCAACTGTTCGGGGAAGAAATCCACATTCACAAATATTTGTGTCAACAGAATAATTTCAAGGACAGAAAAAACATTTGGGAAAGTATCATTTTACCATTTGTTCAGAGTTCACCTTTCTGTGTCTCAGATTTTTCTAGAAAATTACCCAGTCCGATACCTGTATCATTGGACACAGCACTCAACTGGTTACATTTAACATTTGCTTTCACCAATAGAGGAGTGGGAAAAGACATGAGTGACCCTCCAACATTGGTCAGAACACGACCAAGAGATTTTCAAAGGGTTGTTAAGGTGTGAATTCCCTTCCACAGATTATTGTGATGCCTGGATATTTCCATTTGTTCAAAATTGTCTATGTAAGATATTTGAAAGACAAATGAATGTAAGGAAATGGTACACTGACAGAAAAGTGCTGTTGAGACCTTAATCAGACCACAGTGCATGATAGAGCAGTGACAAAGTGTCTGATGACCCACTCTTGCTCCACTGTCCCGTGTTAATAAGATGCATTCAGCCTCTCACAGCTCCTGCAAGGTGCAGATGGTGGCCACTTGCTCCAAATACCCGTTGCACAGTAACACAGGATCTCATTAATCCCTCGCAACTGTCACACACAGATTGTTACGGATTGGAAAATGTTATTTAGAAATCGAGGCTGGGTACGAAAGACGCCTCTGGTCTCTTTACAGATGCCCCCTCTCTGCAACTTGTGCTTCATTTGTTGGTCTTGACTAGGATTCGTTATGAATAAAGCTCCATACCTCACTCAGAGACGACTCAAAAATACTTTGCTCTCTCTGATTAGAACATTCAATAACAGAACATCCAGGAAAATTACAGCCATTTACTTTGAAATTACAGAAAATGAGAACATAAGGAACAGGAATAGGTAATTCGGTTGGTCAAGCTATTGTATACGATCATGGCTAATCTACTGTTATCATTAACTCCGCCTTAATGCCCAGTTCTTTACCATCCCCCCCCCCCACCCCGGAACTCTGACAGGTGAAAAATCTATGTACCACCTCTTTAAATACTTTCAGTGATGTAGCTCCCCTAACTCTCTCGTCCAGATAATTCTTGACATTGATTACCCTCTGTGAGAGGAAAACACTCTCTACACATGCACCGTCACCTATTAATATGAACAAGAGGTGAACACAGGGGCTCAGGAAAGAGTGAATGGCCTTGATATCAAGGCAGTGTTTGACATGAGGATGTCATCGGGACCACCTAAATATTTGAGCTTACTTGGAATCGGGTGTAACCTCCCCACTGGTCGGGGTCTTTCCGAGTACAAAGAAAGATGATTGTGGTCGGTGGCCGACAATCGTCTCAGTCCCGGGACATCACCTCAGATTAACTTCCTCAGCAGAAACATCTTCAGCTCCTTCGTCAACGTCTACGTACCCCAGCTCCCGGCGCCCCGCATCCATCACAAGATCCGAAGCGGGGTGATCACTGAAGATCACACAATATTCCGAAAATTTTGTTCCACCTCAGCTCCTGAACCAGTCTGTGTCCATGTGCAGCAAGACCCAAAGAACATTCAGGTTTGTGCTGTTAAAGTGTCAGTAACATTCATGTAACAGCACGGCCAGAAACTGTACATTTCCATAGTTAAAAGAGGAGCTCATTCAGCATCTCAAGCTGGTTACACACGGATATGTGAAGGCCGTTCAGTCCATCGAAACGACTGAACAAGAAGAGGGACAACCCATTCAATCCTCCAGCATGTTCCATAAGAAGAGGAGGGGTCTGGTCACCACTTTGAGCTGTTAAACAGGAATAGGCAGAGCCCAATCAGACCCCTAAACCTGTTCTATGGAACCAGGCGGAGACTATTCATCCCTCGAGACACTTATACAGGAACAGGATGGTGTCATTGATGCTTCATCCAGAAAAACGAATGGAGCAGAGACTGCACTCATAGACTGCTCACAATGTTTCTCCTGGCTCCATTGCCTGTGGAACAAATGATACTTTAACGTGTTTTGCCGGCAGTGAGGAAGGAAGACAAATATTTTGTGCCAAGCCTCAAGGAGGCATCTTCCATCTCCAAGAAGACAGACCCATGTTCTCCGTGGGGCCAGAAGCTTGTGGGAAGAGTTAACTGTTTTAGAATGAAGGCATTGTGGCTCCTGTCGGGATGGTGGATAACGTGAAGTTCTATGCATGATCACACACCAAATACACTGTACTAATGTGGGAAAAGTTTAGTCAAAACTGACTCAGTCTCTCTCAATCGAAATGGGGTGTTGCGTGGAGTGAGAGGAACATTCTCAGAGGCTTTTAAGCCATCGAGAATCACGTATACCAAGTAACAAGCAAACCATGGAATTTATCACTGTATTACTGTCTGTTTTGAATATAATGAGTGACTGTCCATCCCCTTAAGATTCAATGACATCACCTCTTATTCTCTCCAAGCGCTACAGATTAATCCTCATGCACTCCCGATGGTACAATTATTCCAACAATTAATCTGGTGAAACTCCTTTACACTCTTTCTGCCAAGAGGATTATTTCTTATAAAGGAGAGAAAATCTGTGCACACTACCCCAAATACTATCTCAACAACACTCTCAGGGTTGATCCCAATGATTCTGTTTCCTCACTTAGCTTTCTCAGCTTTTTCCTGTGCCGTAAAAGGCCATTCCTTCTCTCTACACTGCGAATGATGTGGAATTTTGAAGTTTCTTACATCTTTGCATCAGTCATCACCACAGGTGTCGATGGAGATGAATATCACTCTCGGAGGGAGACTCAGTCAGAAAGAATTCGCTCGTAACAGGGAATGGTCACCTACCTGAATGGAAATGACTTACAGGAATATGGAAATCAGACAGAGGAAGGGAGCGAGCTTTCCTTTTGTTCGTCCCTCACGGGATGTGTGCAGCCCTGGACAGGCCAGCATGTTATGCCAAACTTGAGCTGCGTGGCTGTTTCAGCTGTTCTACAAGACAGTAAAGAGTAAACTACATTGCTGTGGGTTTTCAGTCATACAGAGTCCGGACCAGGAAAGGATAACCCATTGCCTTCTCTAAAGGACATGAGGCAAACAGATAGGCTTCCGTTTAAAACAAGTGGTGATGATTCCATTTGCATTCAATCAACTTCCTTTATGAGACACCAAAAGATCATTATCCTGTCCCTTTCAATTATGAGTCAATGGCTTGACCACCATGCACTGTCTGCCCATCTGACAGATTCTGTGGAGAGAACAAATTAACCATATCAAGTGCAAATATTTTGTGACGGAAGCATAGTTAGATAGGAGTTGAAACGGTTATATCTGGACTTAACAAAGGCACAAACGATGGATTATTCAACAGTTGCACTGAGGCTGAGAAGGAGACTGAAATATCCTGATAGTGGTCCTGTGCAGGGTTGGTGAGTGGGGAGAATATGTAGAAATGTAAATCTGAATGGAGATAAAAAGATCATAGAGTTTGAGAAGAGTCTGTTTTCTCCTCGGGTATTGTCGACTAAGTTGTGAATAGTAATTTACCAGTTATAATTTGCATTTTTGACTGGATCTGAAACTGATGACTTCCAAAATCTAAAATTTAAATATGAACAGCAATTCAGTTCAACTCGGTTTAATGGTCAGATGGAATGACTTACCAGGAACACAAACTAATAGTGAGGATGGGATAGTAACCACCTTGAATAATTCAAAGGACACCTTCGATCCGTGAGGCTAATGATATCCAAGGCTGAGAAAGATAGTAAAGACCCCAGGATAAACTCCTGTCCGTTATTGTAATATTCCAGTCTAATGTTCTCAGACTCTGATCCATTACTGGAACATTCCAATCTAATGATCTCAGATGCTGATCTGTTGTTAGAACATTCTAATCTATTGTTCTCACATTCTGATCTCTCCACCCCCGTCTCTCGATCTGCTGATCCCTGTTAGTTCTGTCGGTGATACTCCCACCCATACTATGGGATAACACATTGAACTGAGTCCCTAATTAATAGAAGAGGCAAACCTTCCAGTGACACATTTAGGATCCACAGAGACTGACATCAATCACAGTCGCTGAACAAATAGCTCCAACCAACGCCTTTTAATTCAATGCTGACTTATTAAATTTCAAAACAATGATGATTTTTTTTGCATTCTGGATGGGGTATTTGAGGGTGACTGGTGGAGAAAATGTTGAGGCTGGTACATCAATTGAGTCTAACCATTCAATCTGCCTTGTACATGGGAGCAATGCCATAGGTTTATCAGAATGTAAACATGCTTCTCTATTTATAAATGGAAACATACAT
>NW_027311665.1:0-20016 GCF_047496795.1 Chiloscyllium punctatum
GAGACAGGGAGGGGGTGTAGGGGGGGTTACAAAGACAGGGAGGTGGTGTAGGGGGGCGTTACAGAGATAGGGAGGGGGTGTAGGGGGTTACAGAGACAGGGAGGGGGTGTAGGGGGTTACAGAGATAGGGAGGGGGTTTAGGGGGGGTTAGAGAGACAGGGACGGGGTGTAGGGGGGTTACAGAGATAGGGAGGTGGTGTAGGGGGGGTTACAGAGACAGGGAGGGGGTGTATGGGGGTTACAGAGATAGGGAGGGGGTGTAGGGGGGTTACAGAGATAGGGAGGGGGTGTAGGGGTGGTTACAGAGATAGGGAGGGGGTGGAGGGGGGTTACAGAGACAGGGAGGGGGTGTAGGGGGGTTACAGAGATAGGGAGGGGGTGTAGGGGGCTACAGAGACAGGGAGGGGGTTTTGGGTGGGTGGTTACAGAGATAGGGAGGGGGTGTAGGGGGGTTACAGAGATAGGGAGGGGGTGTAGGGGGGTTACAGAGACAGGGAGGGGGTGTAGGGTGTTACAGAGATAGGGAGGGGGTGTAGGGGGTTACAGAGACAGGGAGGGGGTGTAGGGGGGTTACAGAGATAGGGAGGGGGTGTAGGGGGGTTACAGAGACAGGGAGGGGGTGTAGGGGGGTTACAGAGACAGGGAGGAGGTGTAGGGGGTTCAGAGTTAGGGAGGGGGTGTAGGGGGGGTATAGGGATATGGAGGGGGTGAATGGGTTTACAGAGATAGGGAGGGGATGTAGGGGGGATACAGAGATAGGGAGGGGGTGTAGGGGGGCTTCAGAGATAGGGAGGGGGTGTAGGGGGGTTACAGATATGGGGAGGGGGGTGTAGGGGGGTTACAGAGATAGGGAGGGGGTGTAGGGGAGTTACAGAGACAGGGAGGGGGTGTAGGGGTTTAAAGAGATAGGGAGGTGGTGTAGGGGGGGTTACAGATATAGGGAGGGGGTGTAGGGGGTTACAGAGACAGGGAGGGGGTATAGGGGGTTACAGAGACAGGGAGGGGGGTGTAGGGGGTTACAGAGACAGGGAGGGGGTGTAGGGGCGTTACAGAGATAGGGAGGGGGTGTAGGGGGGTTACAGAGATAGGGAGGGGGTGTAGGGGGGTTACAGAGATAGGGAGGGGGTGTAGGGGGATTACAGAGACAGGGAGGGGGGTGTAGGGGAGGTTACAGAGACAGGGAGGTGGTGTAGGGGGTTACAGAGATAGGGTGGGGGTGTAGGGGGATTACAGAGACAGGGAGGGGGTGTAGGGGGTTACAGAGACAGGGAGGGGGTATAAGGGGGTTTACGGAGATAGGGAGAGGGTGTAGGGGGGTTACAGAGACAGGGAGGGGGTGTAGGGGGGTGACAGAGATAGGGAGGGGGTGTAGGGGGGTTATAGAGATAGGGAGGGGGTGTAGGGGGGTTATAGAGATAGGGAGGGGGTGTAGGGGGGTTACAGAGACAGGGAGGGGCTGTAGGGGGGGTTAGAGAGGTAGGGAGGGGGTGTTGGGGGTTACAGAGACAGGGAGGGGGGTGTAGGGGGGTTACAGAGACAGGGAGGGGGTGTAGGGCGGTTATAGAGATAGGGAGGGGGTGTAGGGGGGTTACAGAGATAGGGAGGGGGTGTAGGGGGGGTTACAGAGATAGGGAGGGGGTGTAGGGGGTTACAGAGACAGGGAGGGGGTGTAGGGGGGTTACAGAGACAGTGAGGAGGTAGGGGGTTTACAGAGATAGGGAGGGGGTGTAGGGGGTTACAGAGACAGGGAGGGGGGTGTAGGGGGTTACAGAGATAGGGTGGGGGGTGTAGGGGGGGTTACAGAGATAGGGAGGGGGTGTAGGGGGGGTTACAGAGATAGGGAGGGGGTGTAGGGGGGCGTTACAGAGATAGGGAGGGGGTGTAGGGGGGTTACAGAGACAGGGAGGGGGTGTAGGGGGGTTACAGAGAAAGGGAGGGGGTGTAGGGGTTTACAGAGACTGGGAGGGGGTGTACGGGGGGTTACAGGGATAGGGAGGGGGTGTCGGGGGGGTTACAGAGAAAGGGAGGGGGTGTAGGGGTTTACAGAGACTGGGAGGGGGTGTAGGGGGGGTTACAGAGATAGGGAGGGGGTGTAGGGGGGGTTACAGAGATAGGGAGGGGGGTGTAGGGGGGTTACAGAGACAGGGAGGGGGTGTAGGAGGGGTTACAGAGACAGGGAGGGGGTGTAGGGGATTACAGAGACTGGGAGGGGGTGTAGGGGGTTACAGAGATAGGGAGGGGGTGTACGGGGGGCTACAGAGACAGGGAGGGGGTGTAGGGGGGTTATAGAGATATGGAGGGGGTGTAGGGGGGTTACAGAGAAAGGGAGGGGGTGTAGGGGGTTACAGAGACTGGGAGGGGGTGTAGGGGGTTACAGAGATAGGGAGGGGGTGTAGGGGGGTTACAGAGATAGGGAGGGGGTGTAGGGGGGTTACAGAGATAGGGAGGGGGTGTAGGGGGGTTACAGAGATAGGGAGGGGGTGTAGGGGGGTTACAGAGATAGGGAGGGAGTGTAGGGGGGTTACAGAGACAGGGAGGAGGTGTAGGGGTTTACAGAGACTGGGAGGGGGTGTAGGGGGGTTACAGAGATAGGGAGGGGGTGTAGGGGGCTACAGAGACAGGGAGGGGGTTTTGGGTGGGTGGTTACAGAGATAGGGAGGGGGTGTAGGGGGGTTACAGAGATAGGGAGGGGGGTGTACGGGGGTCTACAGAGACAGGGAGGGGGTGTAGGAGGTCACAGAGATAGGGAGGGGGTGTAGGGTGTTACAGAGATAGGGAGGGGGTGTAGGGGGTTACAGAGACAGGGAGGGGGTGTAGGGGGTTACAGAGATAGGGAGGGGCCGTAGGGGGGTTACAGAGACAGGGAGGGGGTGTAGGGGGGGGTTACAGAGACAGGGAGGGGGGTGTAGGGGGTTACAGAGATAGGGAGGGGGTGTAGGGGGTTACAGAGATAGGGAGGGGGTTTAGGGGGGGTTAGAGAGACAGGGAGGGGGTGTAGGGGGGGTTACAGAGACAGGGAGGGGGTGTAGGGGGTTACAGAGATAGGGAGGGGGTGTAGGGGGTTTACAGAGATAGGGAGGTGGTGTAGGGGGTTTACAGAGACAGGGAGGGGGTGTATGGGGGTTACAGAGATAGGGAGGGGGTGTAGGGGGGTTACAGAGATAGCGAGGGGGTGTAGGGGGGTTACAGAGATAGGGAGGGGGTGGAGGGGGGGTTACAGAGACAGGGAGGTGGTGTAGGGGGGTTACAGAGACAGGGAGGGGGGTGTATGGGGGTTACAGAGATAGGGATGGGGTGGAGGGGGGTTACAGAGACAGGGAGGTGGTGTAGGGGGGTTACAGAGATAGGGAGGGGGTGTAGGGGGGCTACAGAGACAGGGAGGGGGTTTTGGGTGGGTGGTTACAGAGATAGGGAGGGGGTGTAGGGGGGTTACAGAGATAGGGAGGGGGGTGTAGGGGGTTACAGAGATAGGGAGGGGGTGTAGGGGGTTACAGAGACAGGGAGGGGGTGTTGGGGGGTTACAGAGATAGGGAGGGGGTGTAGGGGGGTTACAGAGACAGGGAGGGGGTGTAGGGGGTTACAGAGACAGGGAGGAGGTGTAGGGGGTTCAGAGTTAGGGAGGGGGTGTAGGGGGGTATAGGGATATGGAGGGGGTGTATGGGTTTACAGAGATAGGGAGGGGATGTAGGGGGGATACAGAGATAGGGAGGGGGTGTAGGGGGGCTTCAGAGATAGGGAGGGGGTGTAGGGGGGTTACAGATATGGGGAGGGGGTGTAGGGGGGTTACAGAGATAGGGAGGGGGTGTAGGGGAGTAACAGAGACAGGGAGGGGGTGTAGGGGTTTAAAGAGATAGGGAGGTGGTGTAGGGGGGTTACAGATATAGGGAGGGGGGTGTAGGGGGTTACAGAGACAGGGAGGGGGTATAGGGGGTTACAGAGACAGGGAGGGGGTGTAGGGGGGTTACAGAGATAGGGAGGGGGTGTAGGGGGTTACAGAGACAGGGAGGGGGTGTAGGGGGTTACAGAGATAGGGAGGGGGTTTAGGGGGGGTTAGAGAGACAGGGACGGGGTCTAGGGGGGTTACAGAGATAGGGAGGTGGTGTAGGGGGGGTTACAGAGACAGGGAGGGGGTGTATGGGGGTTACAGAGATAGGGAGGGGGTGTAGGGGGGTTACAGAGATAGGGAGGGGGTGTAGGGGTGGTTACAGAGATAGGGAGGGGGTGGAGGGGGGTTACAGAGACAGGGAGGGGGTGTAGGGTGTTACAGAGATAGGGAGGGGGTGTAGGGGGTTACAGAGACAGGGAGGGGGTGTAGGGGGGTTACAGAGATAGGGAGGGGGTGTAGGGGGGGTTACAGAGACAGGGAGGAGGTGTAGGGGGTTCAGAGTTAGGGAGGGGGTGTAGGGGGGTATAGGGATATGGAGGGGGGTGTATGGGTTTACAGAGATAGGGAGGGGATGTAGGGGGGATACAGAGATAGGGAGGGGGTGTAGGGGGGCTTCAGAGATAGGGAGGGGGTGTAGGGGTGTTACAGAGACAGGGAGGGGGTGTAGGGGGCTACAGAGACAGGGAGGGGGTTTTGGGTGGGTGGTTACAGAGATAGGGAGGGGGTGTAGGGGGGTTACAGAGATAGGGAGGGGGTGTAGGGGGGGTTACAGAGACAGGGAGGGGGTGTAGGGTGTTACAGAGATAGGGAGGGGGTGTAGGGGGTTACAGAGACAGGGAGGGGGTGTAGGGGGGGTTACAGAGATAGGGAGGGGGTGTAGGGGTGTTACAGAGACAGGGAGGGGGTGTAGGGGCATTACAGAGATAGGGAGGGGGTGTAGGGGGGGGTTACAGAGACAGGGAGGGGGTGTAGGGGGTTACAGAGATAGGGAGGGGGTGTAGGGGGGTTACAGAGATAGTGAGGGGGTGTAGGGGGGGTTACAGAGACAGGGAGGGGGTGTAGGGGGTTACAGAGATAGGGAGGGGCCGTAGGGGGGGTTACAGAGACAGGGAGGGGGGTGTAGGGGGGCGTTACAGAGATAGGGAGGGGCCGTAGGGGGGTTACAGAGACAGGGAGGGGGGTGTAGGGGGGCGTTACAGAGATAGGGAGGGGGTGTAGGGGGTTACAGAGATAGGGAGGGGCCGTAGGGGGGTTACAGAGACAGGGAGGGGGTGTAGGGGGGCGTTACAGAGACAGGGAGGGGGTGTAGGGGGTTACAGAGATAGGGAGGGGCCATAGGGGGGTTACAGAGACAGGGAGGGGGGTGTAGGGGGTTACAGAGATAGGGAGGGGCCGTAGGGGGGTTACAAAGACAGGGAGGTGGTGTAGGGGGGCGTTACAGAGATAGGGAGGGGGTGTAGGGGGTTACAGAGATAGGGAGGGGGTTTAGGGGGGGGTTAGAGAGACAGGGAGGGGGGTGTAGGGGGGTTACAGAGATAGGGAGATGGTGTAGGGGGTTTACAGAGACAGGGAGGGGGTGTATGGGGGTTACAGAGATAGGGAGGGGGTGTAGGGGGGTTACAGAGATAGGGAGGGGGTGTAGGGGTGGTTACAGAGATAGGGAGGGGGTGGAGGGGGGTTACAGAGACAGGGAGGTGGTGTAGGGGGGTTACAGAGATAGGGAGGGGGTGTAGGGGGCTACAGAGACAGGGAGGGGGCTTTGGGTGGGTGGTTACAGAGATAGGGAGGGGGTGTAGGGGAGTTACAGAGATAGGGAGGGGGGTGTAGGGGGTTTCAGAGATAGGGAGGGGGTGTGGTGTAGGGGGTTACAGAGACAGGGAGGGGGTGTTGGGGGGTTACAGAGATAGGGAGGGGGTGTAGGGGGGGTTACAGAGACAGGGAGGGGGTGTAGGGGGTTACAGAGACAGGGAGGAGGTGTAGGGGGTTCAGAGTTAGGGAGGGGGTGTAGGGGGGTATAGGGATATGGAGGGGGTGTATGGGTTTACAGAGATAGGGAGGGGATGTAGGGGGGATACAGAGATAGGGAGGGGGTGTAGGGGGGCTTCAGAGATAGGGAGGGGGTGTAGGGGGGTTACAGATATGGGGAGGGGGTGTAGGGGAGTTACAGAGACAGGGAGGGGGTGTAGGGGTTTAAAGAGATAGGGAGGTGGTGTAGGGGGGTTACAGATATAGGGAGGGGGTGTAGGGGGTTACAGAGACAGGGAGGGGGTATAGGGGGTTACAGAGACAGGGAGGGGGTGTAGGGGGGTTACAGAGATAGGGAGGGGGTGTAGGGGGTTACAGAGACAGGGAGGGGGTGTAGGGGGTTACAGAGATAGGGAGGGGGTTTAGGGGGGGTTAGAGAGACAGGGACGGGGTCTAGGGGGGTTACAGAGATAGGGAGGTGGTGTAGGGGGGGTTACAGAGACAGGGAGGGGGTGTATGGGGGTTACAGAGATAGGGAGGGGGTGTAGGGGGGTTACAGAGATAGGGAGGGGGTGTAGGGGTGGTTACAGAGATAGGGAGGGGGTGGAGGGGGGTTACAGAGACAGGGAGGGGGTGTAGGGGGGTTACAGAGATAGGGAGGGGGTGTAGGGGGCTACAGAGACAGGGAGGGGGTTTTGGGTGGGTGGTTACAGAGATAGGGAGGGGGTGTAGGGGGGTTACAGAGACAGGGAGGGGGTGTAGGGGGTTACAGAGACAGGGAGGAGGTGTAGGGGGTTCAGAGTTAGGGAGGGGGTGTAGGGGGGTATAGGGATATGGAGGGGGTGTATGGGTTTACAGAGATAGGGAGGGGATGTAGGGGGGATACAGAGATAGGGAGGGGGTGTAGGGGGGCTTCAGAGATAGGGAGGGGGTCTAGGGGGGTTACAGAGATAGGGAGGGGGTGTAGGGGAGTTACAGAGACAGGGAGGGGGTGTAGGGGTTTAAAGAGATAGGGAGGTGGTGTAGGGGGGTTACAGATATAGGGAGGGGGTGTAGGGGGTTACAGAGACAGGGAGGGGGTATAGGGGGTTACAGAGACAGGGAGGGGGTGTAGGGGGGTTACAGAGATAGGGAGGGGGTGTAGGGGGGTTACAGAGATAGGGAGGGGGTGTAGGGGAGTTACAGAGACAGGGAGGGGGTGTAGGGGGGTTACAGAGATAGGGAGGGGGTGTAGGCGAGTTACAGAGACAGGGAGGGGGTGTAGGGGTTTAAAGAGATAGGGAGGTGGTGTAGGGGGGTTACAGATATAGGGAGGGGGTGTAGGGGGTTACAGAGACAGGGAGGGGGTATAGGGGGTTACAGAGACAGGGAGGGGGTGTAGGGGAGGTTACAGAGACAGGGAGGTGGTGTAGGGGGTTACAGAGATAGGGTGGGGGTGTAGGGGGATTACAGAGACAGGGAGGGGGTATAAGGGGGTTTACGGAGATAGGGAGAGGGTGTAGGGGGGTTACAGAGACAGGGAGGGGGTGTAGGGGGGTGACAGAGATAGGGAGGGGGTGTAGGGGGGTTATAGAGATAGGGAGGGGGTGTAGGGGGGTTATAGAGATAGGGAGGGGGTGTAGGGGGGTTACAGAGACAGGGAGGGGCTGTAGGGGGGGTTAGAGAGGTAGGGAGGGGGTGTTGGGGGTTACAGAGACAGGGAGGGGGTGTAGGGGGGATACAGAGACAGGGAGGGGGTGTAGGGCGGTTATAGAGATAGGGAGGGGGTGTAGGGGGGGTTACAGAGATAGGGAGGGGGTGTAGGGGGTTACAGAGACAGGGAGGGGGTGTAGGGGGTTACAGAGACAGGGAGGGGGTGTAGGGGGGTTACAGAGACAGTGAGGAGGTAGGGGGTTTACAGGGATAGGGAGGGGGTGTAGGGGGTTACAGAGACAGGGAGGGGGTGTAGGGGGTTACAGAGATAGGGAGGGGGTGTAGGGGGGGTTACAGAGATAGGGAGGGGGTGTAGGGGGGGTTACAGAGATAGGGAGGGGGTGTAAGGGGATTACAGAGACAGGGAGGGGGTGCAGGGGGGTTACAGAGAAAGGGAGGGGGTGTAGGGGTTTACAGAGACTGGGAGGGGGTGTACGGGGGGTTACAGAGACAGGGAGGGGGTGTAGGAGGGTTACAGAGATAGGGAGGGGGTGTAGGGGGGTTATAGAGATATGGAGGGGGTGTAGGGGGGTTACAGAGACAGGGAGGGGGTGTAGGGGGGTTATAGAGATATGGAGGGGGTGTAGGGGGGTTACAGAGAAAGGGAGGGGGTGTAGGGGGGTTATAGAGATATGGAGGGGGTGTAGGGGGGTTACAGAGAAAGGGAGGGGGTGTAGGGGGTTACAGAGACTGGGAGGGGGTGTAGGGGGTTACAGAGATAGGGAGGGGGTGTAGGGGGGTTACAGAGATAAGGAGGGGGTGTAGGGGGGTTACAGAGATAGGGAGGGGGTGTAGGGGGGTTACAGAGATAGGGAGGGGGTGTAGGGGGGTTACAGAGATAGGGAGGGGGTGTAGGGGTGGTTACAGAGATAGGGAGGGGGTGTAGGGGGGTTACAGAGACAGGGAGGGGGTGTAGGGTGTTACAGAGACAGGGAGGGGGTGTAGGGGGGGTTACAGAGACAGGGAGGGGGTGTAGGGGTTTACAGAGACTGGGAGGGGGTGTAGGGGGGGTTACAGAGAAAGGGAGGGGGTGTAGGGGGTTACAGGGATAGGGAGGGGGTGTCGGGGGGTTACAGAGAAAGGGAGGGGGTGTAGGGGTTTACAGAGACTGGGAGGGGGTGTAGGGGGGGTTACAGAGATAGGGAGGGGGTGTAGGGGGGGTTACAGAGATAGGGAGGGGGTGTAGGGGGGTTACAGAGACAGGGAGGGGGTGTAGGGGGGGTTACAGAGACAGGGAGGGGGTGTAGGGGTTTACAGAGACTGGGAGGGGGTGTAGGGGGTTACAGAGATAGGGAGGGGGTGTAGGGGGGTTACAGAGATAGGGAGGGGGTGTACGGGGGGCTACAGAGACAGGGAGGGGGTGTAGGAGGTCACAGAGACAGGGAGGGGGTGTAGGGGGGTTATAGAGATATGGAGGGGGTGTAGGGGGGTTACAGAGATAGGGAGGGGGTGTAGGGGGGTTACAGAGATAGGGAGGGGGTGTAGGGGGGTTACAGAGATAGGGAGGGGGTGTAGGGGGGTTACAGAGACAGGGAGGGGGTGTAGGGGTTTACAGAGACTGGGAGGGGGTGTAGGGGGTTACAGAGATAGGGAGGGGGTGTACGGGGGTCTACAGAGACAGGGAGGGGGTGTAGGAGGTCACAGAGACAGGGAGGGGGTGTAGGGGGTTATAGAGATATGGAGGGGGTGTAGGGGGGTTACAGAGATAGGGAGGGGGTGTAGGGGGGTTACAGAGACAGGGAGGGGGTCTGGGGGTTACAGAGATAGGGAGGGGGTGTAGGGGGGTTACAGAGACAGTGAGGGGGTGTCGGGGGGTTACAGAGACAGGGAGGGGGTGTAGGGGGTTACAGAGACAGGGAGGGGGTGTAGGGGGTTACAGAGACAGGAAGGGGGTGTAGGGGGGTTACAGAGATAGGGAGGGGGTGTAGGGGGTTACAGAGACAGGGAGGGGGTGTGGGGGGTTACAGAGACAGGGAGGGGGTGTAGGGGGTTACAGAGACAGGAAGGGGGTGTAGGGGGGTTACAGAGATAGGGAGGGGGTGTAGGGGGTTACAGAGACAGGGAGGGAGTGTCGGGGGGTTACGGAGATAGGGAGGGGGTGTAGGGGGGTTACAGAGACAGGGAGGGGGTGTAGGGGTGTTACAGAGACAGGGAGGGGGTGTAGGGGGGTTACAGAGATAGGGAGGGGGTGTAGGGGGGTTACAGAGACAGGGAGGGGGTGTAGGGGGTTACAGAGATAGGGAGGGGGTGTAGGGGGGTTACAGAGATAGTGAGGGGGTGTAGGGGGGGTTACAGAGACAGGGAGGGGGTGTAGGGGGTTACAGAGATAGGGAGGGGCCGTAGGGGGGTTACAGAGACAGGGAGGGGGTGTAGGGGGGGTTACAAAGACAGGGAGGTGGTGTAGGGGGGCGTTACAGAGATAGGGAGGGGGTGTAGGGGGTTACAGAGATAGGGAGGGGGTTTAGGGGGGGTTAGAGAGACAGGGAGGGGGTGTAGGGGGGTTACAGAGATAGGGAGGTGGTGTAGGGGTGGTTACAGAGATAGGGAGGGGGTGGAGGGGGGTTACAGAGACAGGGAGGTGGTGTAGGGGGGTTACAGAGATAGGGAGGGGGTGTAGGGGGCTACAGAGACAGGGAGGGGGTTTTGGGTAGGTGGTTACAGAGATAGGGAGGGGGTGTAGGGGGGTTACAGAGATAGGGAGGGGGTGTAGGGGGTTACAGAGATAGGGAGGGGGTGTAGGGGGTTACAGAGACAGGGAGGGGGTGTTGGGGGGTTACAGAGATAGGGAGGGGGTGTAGGGGGGTTACAGAGACAGGGAGGGGGTGTAGGGGGTTACAGAGACAGGGAGGAGGTGTAGGGGGTTCAGAGTTAGGGAGGGGGTGTAGGGGGTTACAGAGATAGGGAGGGGATGTAGGGGGGATACAGAGATAGGGAGGGGGTGTAGGGGGGCTTCAGAGATAGGGAGGGGGTGTAGGGGGTTTACAGATATGGGGAGGGGGTGTAGGGGGGTTACAGAGATAGGGAGGGGGTGTAGGGGTTTAAAGAGATAGGGAGGTGGTGTAGGGGGGTTACAGATATGGGGAGGGGGTGTAGGGGGTTACAGAGACAGGGAGGGGGTGTAGGGGTTTAAAGAGATAGGGAGGTGGTGTAGGGGGGTTACAGATATAGGGAGGGGGTGTAGGGGGTTACAGAGACAAGGAGGGGGTATAGGGGGTTACAGAGACAGGGAGGGGGTGTAGGGGGGTTACAGAGATAGGGAGGGGGTGTAGGGGGGTTACAGAGATAGGGAGGGGGTGTAGGGGGATTACAGAGACAGGGAGGGGGTGTAGGGGAGGTTACAGAGACAGGGAGGTGGTGTAGGGGGTTACAGAGATAGGGTGGGGGTGTAGGCGGATTACAGAGATAGGGAGGGGGTGTAGGGGGGTTACAGAGACAGGGAGGGGGTATAAGGGGGTTTACGGAGATAGGGAGAGGGTGTAGGGGGGTTACAGAGACAGGGAGGGGGTGTAGGGGGGTGACAGAGATAGGGAGGGGGTGTAGGGGGGTTACAGAGATAGGGAGGGGGTGTAGGGGGGTTATAGAGATAGGGAGGGGGTGTAGGGGGGTTACAGAGACAGGGAGGGGCTGTAGGGGGGGTTAGAGAGATAGGGAGGGGGTGTAGGGGGTTACAGAGACAGGGAGGGGGTGTAGGGGGGTTATAGAGACAATGAGGAGGTAGGGGGTTTACAGAGATAGGGAGGGGGTGTAGGGGGTTACAGAGACAGCGAGGGGGTGTAGGGGGGTTACAGAGACAGGGAGGGGGTGTAGGGGGGGTTACAGAGATAGGGAGGGGGTGTAGGGGGGGTTACAGAGATAGGGAGGGGGTGTAGGAGGATTACAGAGACAGGGAGGGGGTGTAGGGGGGTTACAGAGAAAGGGAGGGGGTGTAGGGGTTTACAGAGACTGGGAGGGGGTGTACGGGGGGTTACAGAGAAAGGGAGGGGGTGTAGGGGGTTACAGAGACTGGGAGGGGGTGTAGGGGGTTACAGAGATAGGGAGGGGGTGTAGGGGGGTTACAGAGATAAGGAGGGGGTGTAGGGGGGTTACAGAGATAGGGAGGGGGTGTAGGGGGGTTACAGAGATAGGGAGGGGGTGTAGGGGGGTTACAGAGATAGGGAGGGGGTGTAGGGGGGGTTACAGAGATATGGAGGGGGTGTAGGGGGGTTACAGAGAAAGGGAGGGGGTGTAGGGGGTTACAGAGACTGGGAGGGGGTGTAGGGGGTTACAGAGATAGTGAGGGGGTGTAGGGGGGTTACAGAGATAAGGAGGGGGTGTAGGGGGGTTACAGAGATAGGGAGGGGGTGTAGGGGGGTTACAGAGATAGGGAGGGGGTGTACGGGGGTTACAGAGATAGGGAGGGGGTGTAGGGGGGGTTACAGGGACAGGGTGGGGGTGTAGGGGGTTACAGAGACAGGGAGTGGGTGTAGGGGGGTTACAGAGATAGGAAGGGGGTGTAGGGGGTTACAGAGACAGGGAGGGGGTGTAGGGGGGTTACAGAGATAGGGAGGGGGTGTAGGGGGGTTACAGGGACAGGGAGGGGGTGTAGGGGGTTACAGAGACAGGGAGGGGGTGTAGGGGGTTACAGAGACTGGGAGGGGGTGCAGGGGGTTTACAGAGATAGGGAGGGGGTGTAGGGGGTTACAGAGACAGGGAGGGGGTGTAGGAGATTTCAGAGATAGGGAGGGGGTGTAGGGGGTTACAGGGATAGGGAGGGGGTGTCGGGGGGTTACAGAGAAAGGGAGGGGGTGTAGGGGTTTACAGAGACTGGGAGGGGGTGTAGGGGGGGTTACAGAGATAGGGAGGGGGTGTAGGGGGGGTTACAGAGATAGGAAGGGGGTGTAGGGGGGTTACAGAGACAGGGAGGGGGTGTAGGGGGGGTTACAGAGACAGGGAGGGGGTGTAGGGGTTTACAGAGACTGGGAGGGGGTGTAGGGGGTTACAGAGATAGGGAGGGGGTGTACGGGGGGCTACAGAGACAGGGAGGGGGTGTAGGAGGTCACAGAGACAGGGAGGGGGTGTAGGGGGGTTATAGAGATATGGAGGGGGTGTAGGGGGGTTACAGAGAAAGGGAGGGGGTGTAGGGGGTTACAGAGACTGGGAGGGGGTGTAGGGGGTTACAGAGATAGGGAGGGGGTGTAGGGGGGTTACAGAGATAGGGAGGGGGTGTAGGGGGGTTACAGAGATAGGGAGGGGGTGTAGGGGGTTTACAGAGACAGGGAGGGGGCGTAGGGGGGTTACAGAGACAGGGAGGGGGTGTAGGGGGGGTTACAGAGACAGGGAGGGGGTGTAGGGGTTTACAGAGACTGGGAGGGTGTGTAGGGGGGGTTACAGAGATAGGGAGGGGGTGTAGGGGGGTTACAGAGACAGGGAGGGGGTGTAGGGGGGGTTACAGAGATAGGGAGGGGGTGTAGGGGGGTTACAGAGATAGGGAGGGGGTGTAGGGGGGGTTACAGAGACAGGGAGTGGGTGTAGGGGGGTTACAGAGATAGGGAGGGGGTGTAGGGGGTTACAGAGACAGGGAGGGGGTGTAGGGGGGTTACAGAGATAGGGAGGGGGTGTAGGGGGGTTACAGAGACAGGGAGGGGGTGTAGGGGGTTACAGAGACAGGGAGGGGGTGTAGGGGGTTACAGAGACTGGGAGGGGGTGCAGGGGGTTTACAGAGATAGGGAGATGGTGTAGGGTGTTACAGAGATAGGGAGGGGGTGTAGGGTGGTTACAGAGACAGGGAGTGGGGTGTAGGAGATTACAGAGACAGGGAGGGGGTGTAGGGGGGTTACAGAGATAGGGAGGGGGTGTAGGGGGGTTACAGAGACAGGGAGGGGGTGTAGGGGGTTACAGAGACAGGGAGGAAGTGTAGGGGGTTACAGAGACAGGGAGGGGGTGTAGGGGGTTACAGAGATAGGGAGGGGGTCTGGGGGTGTTTCAGAGACAGGGAGGGGGGGTAGGGCGGTTACAGATATAGGGAGGGGGTGTAGGGGGGTTACAGATATAGGGAGGGGGTGTAGGGGGGTTACAGAGATAGGGAGGGGGTGTAGGTGTTTACAGAGATAGGGAGGGGGTGTAGGGGGGTTACAGAGAAAGGGAGGGGTGTAGGGGGTTACAGAGATAGGGAGGGGGTGGAAGCGGGTTACAGAGACATGGAGGGGGTGTAGGGGGTTACAGAGATAGGGAGGAGGTGTAGGGGGGTTACAGAGACAGGGAGGGGGTGTAGGGGGGTTACAGAGATAGAGAGGGGGTGTAGGGGGGTTACAGAGATAGGGAGGGGGTGTAGGGGTTACAGAGACAGTGAGGGGGTGTAGGGGGTTACAGAGACAGGGAGGGGGTGTAGGGGGGTTACAGAGACAGGGAGGGGGTGTAGGGGGTTACAGAGATAGGGAGCGGGTGTAGGGGGTTACAGAGACAGGGAGGGGGTGTAGGGGTGTTACAGAGATAGGGAGGGGGTGTAGGGTGTTACAGAGACAGGGAGGGTGTGTAGCGGGGTTACAGAGATAGGGAGGGGGTGTAGGGGGTTCAGAGTTAGGGAGGGGGTGTAGGGGGGTTACAGAGACAGGGAGGGGGTGTGGGGGGGTTACAGAGACAGGGAGCGGGTGTCGGGGGTGACAGAGATAGGGAGGGGGTTTAGCGGGGTTACAGAGACAGGGAGGGGGTGTAGGGGGGTTACAGAGACAGGGAGGGGGTGTCGGGGGTGACAGAGACAGGGAGGGGGTGTAGGGGGTTACAGAGACAGGGAGGGGGTGTAGGGGGGTTACAGAGATAGGGAGGGGGTGTAGGGGGTTACAGAGACAGGGAGGGGGTGTGGGGGTTACAAAGATAGGGAGGTGGTGTAGGGGGGATACAGAGATAGGGATGGGGTGTAGGGGGTTACGGAGATAGGGAGGGGGTGTCGGGGTGTTACAGAGACAGGGAGGGGGTGTAGGGGGGTTACGGAGATAGGGAGGGGGTGTCGGGGTGTTACAGAGATAGGGAGGGGGTGTAGGGGCGTTACAGAGATAGGGAGGGGGTGTCGGGGGGTTACAGAGATAGGGAGGGGGTGTAGGGGGTTACAGAGATAGGGAGGGGGTGTTGGGGGGTTACAGAGATAGGGAGGGGGTGTAGGGGGGTGACAGAGATAGGGAGGGGGTGTAGGGGGGTTTACAGAGACAGGGAGGGGGTGTAGGGGTGTTACAGAGACAGGGAGGGGGTGTAGGGGGGTTACAGAGATAGGGAGGGGGTGTAGGGGGGGTTACAGAGACAGGGAGGGGGTGTAGGGGGTTACAGAGATAGGGAGGGGGTGTAGGGGGGTTACAGAGATATTGAGGGGATGTAGGGGGGGTTACAGAGACAGGGAGGGGGTGTAGGGGGTTACAGAGATAGGGAGGGGCCATAGGGGGGTTACAGAGACAGGGAGGGGGTGTAGGGGGGGTTACAGAGATAGGGAGGGGGTGTAGGGGGTTACAGAGACAGGGAGGGGGTGTAGTGGGTTACAGAGATAGGGAGGGGGTGTAGGGGGGGTTAGAGAGACAGGGAGGGGGTGTAGGGGGGTTACAGAGATAGGGAGGTGGTGTAGGGGGGGTTATAGAGACAGGGAGGGGGTGTAGGGGGGTTACAGAGACAGGGAGGGGGTGTAGGGGGTTACAGAGATAGGGAGCGGGTGTAGGGGGTTACAGAGACAGGGAGGGGGTGTAGGGGGTTACAGAGATAGGGAGGGGGTGTAGGGGGTTACAGAGATAGGGAGCGGGTGGAGGGGGGTTACAGAGTCAGGGAGGGGGTGTAGGGGGGTTACAGAGACAGGGAGGGGGTGTAGGGGGTTACAGAGACAGGGAGGGGGTGTAGGGGGGTTACAGAGACAGGGAGGGGGTGTAGGGGGGTTACAGAGATAGGGAGGGGGTGTAGGGGGTTACAGAGACAGGGAGGGGGTGTAGGGGGTTACAGAGACAGGGAGGGGGTGTAGGGGGGTTATAGAGACAGGGAGGGGGTGTAGGGGGGTTACAGAGACAGGGAGGGGGTGTAGGGGGTTACAGAGATAGGGAGGGGGTGTAGGGTGTTACAGAGACAGGGAGGGTGTGTAGCGGGGTTACAGAGATAGGGAGGGGGTGTAGGGGGTTCAGAGTTAGGGAGGGGGTGTAGGGGGGTTACAGAGACAGGGAGGGGGTGTGGGGGGGTTACAGAGACAGGGAGCGGGTGTCGGGGGTGACAGAGATAGGGAGGGGGTTTAGCGGGGTTACAGAGACAGGGAGGGGGTGTAGGGGGGTTACAGAGACAGGGAGGGGGTGTCGGGGGTGACAGAGACAGGGAGGGGGTGTAGGGGGTTACAGAGACAGGGAGGGGGTGTAGGGGGGTTACAGAGATAGGGAGGGGGTGTAGGGGGTTACAGAGACAGGGAGGGGGTGTGGGGGTTACAAAGATAGGGAGGTGGTGTAGGGGGGATACAGAGATAGGGAGGGGGTGTAGGGGGTTACGGAGATAGGGAGGGGGTGTAGGGGGGTTACGGAGATAGGGAGGGGGTGTCGGGGTGTTACAGAGATAGGGAGGGGGTGTAGGGGGGTTACAGAGATAGGGAGGGGGTGTCGGGGGGTTACAGAGATAGGGAGGGGGTGTAGGGGGTTACAGAGATAGGGAGGGGGTGTTGGGGGGTTACAGAGATAGGGAGGGGGTGTAGGGGGGTGACAGAGATAGGGAGGGGGTGTAGGGGGGTTTACAGAGACAGGGAGGGGGTGTAGGGGTGTTACAGAGACAGGGAGGGGGTGTAGGGGGGTTACAGAGATAGGGAGGGGGTGTAGGGGGGGTTACAGAGACAGGGAGGGGGTGTAGGGGGTTACAGAGATAGGGAGGGGGTGTAGGGGGGTTACAGAGATATTGAGGGGATGTAGGGGGGGTTACAGAGACAGGGAGGGGGTGTAGGGGGGGTTACAGAGATAGGGAGGGGGTGTAGGGGGTTACAGAGACAGGGAGGGGGTGTAGTGGGTTACAGAGATAGGGAGGGGGTGTAGGGGGGGTTAGAGAGACAGGGAGGGGGTGTAGGGGGGTTACAGAGATAGGGAGGTGGTGTAGGGGGGGTTATAGAGACAGGGAGGGGGTGTAGGGGGGTTACAGAGACAGGGAGGGGGTGTAGGGGGGTTACAGAGATAGGGAGGGGGTGTAGGGGGGTTACAGAGATAGGGAGGGGGTGTAGGGGGTTACAGAGACAGGGAGGAGGTGTAGGGGGTTCAGAGTTAGGGAGGGGGTGTAGGGGGGTATAGGGATATGGAGGGGGTGTATGGGTTTACAGAGATAGGGAGGGGATGTAGGGGGGATACAGAGATAGGGAGGGGGTGTAGGGGGGCTTCAGAGATAGGGAGGGGGTGTAGGGGGGTTACAGAGACGGGGAGGGGGTGTAGGGGGGTTACAGAGATAGGGAGGGGGTGTAGGGGGTTACAGATATAGGGAGGGGGTGTAGGGGGTTACAGAGACAGGGAAGGGGTATGGGGGTTACAGAGACAGGGAGGGGGTGTAGGGGGGTTACAGAGACAGGGAGGTGGTGTAGGGGGTTACAGAGATAGGGTGGGGGTGTAGGGGGATTACAGAGACAGGGAGGGGGTGTAGGGGGTTACAGAGACAGGGAGGGGGTATAAGGGGGTTTACGGAGATAGGGAGAGGGTGTAGGGGGGTTACAGAGACAGGGAGGGGGTGTAGGGGGGTGACAGAGATAGGGAGGGGGTGTAGGGGGGTTATAGAGATAGGGAGAGGGTGTAGGGGGGTTATAGAGATAGGGAGGGGGTGTAGGGGGGTTACAGAGACAGGGAGGGGCTGTAGGGGGGGTTAGAGAGGTAGGGAGGGGGTGTTGGGGGTTACAGAGACAGGGAGGGGGTGTAGGGGGGTTACAGAGACAGGGAGGGGGTGTAGGGCGGTTATAGAGATAGGGAGGGGGGTGTAGGGGGGTTACAGAGACAGGGAGGGGGTGTGGGGGTTACAGAGACAGGGAGGGGGTGTAGGGGGGTTACAGAGATAGGGAGGGGGTGTAGGGGGTTACAGAGACAGGGAGGGGGTGTGGGGGTTACAAAGATAGGGAGGGGGTGTAGGGGGGATACAGAGATAGGGATGGGGTGTAGGGGGTTACGGAGATAGGGAGGGGGTGTAGGGGGGTTACGGAGATAGGGAGGGGGTGTCGGGGGTTACAGAGATAGGGAGGGGGTGTCGGGGTGTTACAGAGATAGGGAGGGGGTGTAGGGGGGTTACAGAGATAGGGAGGGGGTGTCGGGGGGTTACAGAGATAGGGAGGGGGTGTAGGGGGGTTACAGAGATAGGGAGGGGGTGGAGGGGGTTACAGAGATAGGGAGGGGGTGTAGGGGGTTACAGAGATAGGGAGGGGGTGTTGGGGGGTTACAGAGATAGGGAGGGGGTGTAGGGGGGTGACAGAGATAGGGAGGGGGTGTAGGGGGGTTTACAGAGACAGGGAGGGGGTGTAGGGGTGTTACAGAGACAGGGAGGGGGTGTAGGGGGGTTACAGAGATAGGGAGGGGGTGTAGGGGGGGTTACAGAGACAGGGAGGGGGTGTAGGGGGTTACAGAGATAGGGAGGGGCCATAGGGGGGTTACAGAGACAGGGAGGGGGTGTAGGGGGGGTTACAAAGACAGGGAGGTGGTGTAGGGGGGGTGACAGAGACAGGGAGGGGGTGTAGGGGGTTACAGAGACAGGGAGGGGGTGTAGGGGGTTACAGAGATAGGGAGGGGGTGTAGGGGGGGTTAGAGAGACAGGGAGGGGGTGTAGGGGGGTTACAGAGATAGGGAGGTGGTGTAGGGGAGTTACAGAGACAGGGAGGGGGTGTAGGGGGGTTACAGAGACAGGGAGGGGGTGTAGGGGGTTACAGAGACAGGGAGGAGGTGTAGGGGGTTCAGAGTTAGGGAGGGGGTGTAGGGGGGTATAGGTATATGGAGGGGGTTTTGGGTGGGTGGTTACAGAGATAGGGAGGGGGTGTAGGGGGGTTACAGAGATAGGGAGGGGGTGTAGGGGGGTTACAGAGACAGGGAGGGGGTGTAGGGGGTTACAGAGATAGGGAGGGGGTGTAGGGGGTTACAGAGACAGGGAGGGGGTGTAGGGGGGTTACAGAGATAGGGAGGGGGTGTAGGGGGGTTACAGAGACAGGGAGGGGGTGTAGGGGGTTACAGAGACAGGGAGGAGGTGTAGGGGGTTCAGAGTTAGGGAGGGGGTGTAGGGGGGTATAGGGATATGGAGGGGGTGTATGGGTTTACAGAGATAGGGAGGGGATGTAGGGGGGATACAGAGATAGGGAGGGGGTGTAGGGGGGCTTCAGAGATAGGGAGGGGGTGTAGGGGGGTTACAGATATGGGGAGGGGGTGTAGGGGGGTTACAGAGATAGGGAGGGGGTGTAGGGGAGTTACAGAGACAGGGAGGGGGTGTAGGGGTTTAAAGAGATAGGGAGGTGGTGTAGGGGGGTTACAGATATAGGGAGGGGGTGTAGGGGGTTACAGAGACAGGGAGGGGGTATAGGGGGTTACAGAGACAGGGAGGGTGTGTAGGGGGGTTACAGAGATAGGGAGGGGGTGTAGGGGGATTACAGAGACAGGGAGGGGGTGTAGGGGAGGTTACAGAGACAGGGAGGTGGTGTAGGGGGTTACAGAGATAGGGTGGGGGTGTAGGGGGATTACAGAGACAGGGAGGGGGTGTAGGGGGTTACAGAGACAGGGAGGGGGTATAAGGGGGTTTACGGAGATAGGGAGAGGGTGTAGGGGGGTTACAGAGACAGGGAGGGGGTGTAGGGGGGTGACAGAGATAGGGAGGGGGTGTAGGGGGGTGACAGAGATAGGGAGGGGGTGTAGGGGGGTTATAGAGATAGGGAGGGGGTGTAGGGGGGTTACAGAGACAGGGAGGGGGTGTAGGGCGGTTATAGAGATAGGGAGGGGGTGTAGGGGGGTTACAGAGATAGGGAGGGGGTGTAGGGGGTTACAGAGACAGGGAGGGGGTGTAGGGGGGTTACAGAGACAGTGAGGAGGTTGGGGGTTTACAGAGATAGGGAGGGGGTGTAGGGGGTTACAGAGACAGGGAGGGGGTGTAGGGGGTTACAGAGACAGGGAGGGGGTGTAGGGGGGGTTACAGAGATAGGGAGGGGGTGTAGGGGTGGTTACAGAGATAGGGAGGGGGTGTAGGGAGATTACAGAGACAGGGAGGGGGTGTAGGGGGGTTACAGAGAAAGGGAGGGGGTGTAGGAGGTTACAGAGATAGGGAGGGGGTGTAGGGGGGTTACAGAGAAAGGGAGGGGGTGTAGGGGGTTACAGAGACTGGGAGGGGGTGTAGGGGGTTACAGAGACAGGGAGGGTGTGTAGGGGGTTACAGAGATAGGGAGGGGGTGTAGGGGGTTCAGAGTTAGGGAGGGGGTGTAGGGGGGTTACAGAGACAGGGAGCGGGTGTCGGGGGTGACAGAGATAGGGAGGGGGTTTAGCGGGGTTACAGAGACAGGG
>NW_027311666.1:0-20000 GCF_047496795.1 Chiloscyllium punctatum
TCTGTATGGTAAACTGAGTAATAAGCTCAGATCAATGTAAAAGGATATGGTATTCAGGAGGAGCTAGTCAACTGGATACAAAATTGGGCTTGATGGTAGGAGACAGAGGGTGATGGGAGACATGTTGCCTTCCTGACTAGAGACATGTGACCAGCGGTGGAGTGGGCCCACTGTTGTTGGTCATTTGGATAAATGGTTTGGATGGGAATATTGGATTTGTGGTAAGTTTTTTGAGTGACACTGAAATTGTTGGACAGTGAAAAGTGGACAGTGAAGAAAGTTATCTCTGATACAACAGGACGAATAGTGCACTGGGATAGTGGGCTGAAGAATAGCAGATGGAGTTTAATTAGATAAATGTGAAGTGTTCCATTTTGGTGAAACAAACCAGGGTGTGACCGATACAGTTAATGTTCGAGCCCTGGGTAGTGTTGTCAGTCAGAGACCCAGGAATGCAGGTAGACAGTTCTTTGTAAGTGGTGTCACAGGTAGACAGGTTGGTGAACCAGGCGTTTGGGGTGGTTACCTTCTTTTGGTAGAGCATTGAGAGTAGAAGTTGGGATGTCATGTTGTGGCTATACAGGACATTGGTGAGGCCACCATAAAAGCATTTTTGACCAGTACGAAGTATTCATCTGGTTCACTTCCGTCCTTGAGAGAAGAACATCTGACATTCTAACCTGGTCTGGCCTGCACGTGACACCAGACCCTCACCACCTTCAGCTCTCCCGGTTCCTTTTGTGACATAAAACCTTGACAATTATTCCCTCTTACATCTGACCTCCACCTGCGAGCAGACCCTTTGCAATCCCTTTAAAACTTACTCCAAAAGCATTCTCTCACTTCAGGATTTTAAGTACTTCTTGGTGATCCTCTAAGCCCGATAATCTAATATGATCCTTTTTACTTGAGTGAGGGACCGATGGGGGTTTCTTGCTGAGGATTTGTCTGTTTCAATGAAATGTCCTTTTGTTGAGTGTTTTCCACTGTTCATTGACAGGCACATATTTCAGTCTGTTTAGCCTGTTTATCTTGGTCAGTTCTCCTCTCAAACTCATGTTATTGGTTTTTTTTGTGTCTGGGTTGTAGCTTGTCCTTTCTGTGATTCACTTTAAAACTTTATATTTCTTTAAACTGCACTTTATCACAATTTCGCAGAGGATCTCTCCAGGTGACGTTACTCATTCACTAAGTTTCATCACACAGTGGTGGCTCTGAGATAGTTATGTCCCGAGCTAGTTGCACAATTTGTTATTCAAAGAAACACTGAAAACTAATTCTCTGAACTCCCCTGCCAATGTCACTCATGCCAGTGTGACTGTCCCACATTTTGAATATTGATGTTTCCCAAAATTATCACAATGTGTTTGTTAAAAAATTCCAATGATTTCCTCTGTAATGCAGTGATGAGCAATGAAATGCTGTTTGGTGGCTAAAATTGTTCTGCTGCTTGTGTCCTTGGCAAGTAGTAGCCAGAATTTACATTCAGACTGACTCTACTTCATGATCTGAGACCAAATGCTTTCTCTGTGATGCCTTTGTTATCCATTATTGTTCGTGTTACCCATTTTGCCTGAGTTTCTGCAAGGTTGTGATCCATTGAATATTTATGTCCACCTTTTGTTCACCCTGTAACCATATCTCTCTGGTGTCTGAACCTCTTTTATCTCAGTGTCACAAATCCATCTGCCTTATTGATAAGACTTTGTCCATTCAAAAAAAACATAATTTACTCTTTCCCACAATTTCCTGTCACAAACCTATTCACTGATGTACAGTTTTAGTTAAACTCTGTCCCATCCTGTTCCTTTCTGATTGCTTCCAGACACATTCTCATGTTGCTCCCATACTTCACCTTTTCTTTCTGGATTTGGAAAGCTCCTTTCACCTGAACCCTGTCCCTGCATCCTCTCTGTCAGTTTAAAGCCCTGTCCATAAACCTACTGACATGATTGGCCAGGACACTGGTCCCAGCACGGTTCCAGTTGGACCATCCTCTTGGATTTTTTTATAAATCAGGTATGGGATGTGGGTGTCTCTGGCTGACCAACTTTTATTGCCCAGCCCTAGCTGCCCATGAGCTGAGTAGCTTGCTTAGCCATTTCAGAGGGCAATTGAGATGCAAACACTTTGCTGTGGGTATGTCGTGCAGACCACGTGAGGATGATCAGATCTCATTGTCGAAAGGACAAGTGGGCGGCACGGTGGCTCAGTGATTAGCACTCCTGCCTCACAGCACCAGGGTCCCAGGTTTGATTCCAGCCGTGGGCGACTATGTGGTGTTTGCACATTCTCCCCGTGTCTACGTGATTTGCCTCCGGATGCTCCAGTTTTATCTTGGGCCGACAGACCTGTTTCCACACTGTATGAGATCTAATCTAAGGGTTTGGGATTTTTGTACATCAGCAATAGTTTCATATTTTTTTATGGATTGTTAATTGCTATTGTTAAAATTATTGATTTTAAATTCCATCATATCTTATGATGGGATTCAAACCTGCCTCCCCTGAACATTAGCTGAGGTTTTGGACAAATGCCCTAACAATAATGTTACTAGGTCATCACTTCACCTGCTCACTGGTTGCTCATCCCTGAGCACTGATACATGAAGCGAAACCCATTCTTCCAACATGACTGTGTGATCCTGAGTCTTCCAGCACTCCAGTGATATCACTCTGTCTCTCTCCATGTGGTATCCCTCACTCTCTGGGTCTAATTGCTGCCTCTGTCAGTGTCTCTCTCTTGCAGCTACTCCAGATTCTGAGCTTACAGTATTCTCCACTCCAGAGAGACGCAACAGCACAGGCCAGGGATAGAGTTTGGGATTTTCCAGATATCTGTGGGGCTCATTTCCATTCTCCTTGTGTAACCCGCATTGCATCAGTCTAATTTCCCATTCTGTCCATTTCTCTATCTCCTGTAGGTACTCAGGAAGTTGCTGACTCAATAGACTTCCCAACTGTTGTGTGTCTCATCCATCACCTCATTGAAGATGGTTGGTCAGGCAGAGAGACAAAGGGAAGGGAGATCTGGAGCCTTCAATAAATCCTGCAGTGAGGTAAGATCACTGATCGTGCACAGAGCAGAGAGCAATGAGAGGGCTCCAAACATCGCTAACAAGACATGACATCGATACAGTGTTGGATGGGGAGCACAGTATAGACACACCCCATGCTCAATCACCACATCTACTTTAACTTATGTTGCACTGAGACAGCATGGCGAGTTCATAGTTATCAATCCAGTCCTGTGCTGTCTTAGCGAGCATCAGCACAACAGAGGGGAGAGTAGGCCTCCGACAAGAGGTTGTGAATGCTGCCTGGGATCTTTCTGTTCTGTGTTCTCCCTCCAACACTGTACTAAGACTCACTACTCTGCAACACTGTATCTGTGGCATGGCTTGTGCACCAGTGTCTTCAGTCATTTTTTTTCCTACAATAGTCCCTGTCCCTGTAACCTGCTCCATTCCCGATACTCCCTCCACATATTTGAGACGTACTGCATTCCAGACTACCATCCCTATCCCTGTCACTTGCTTTAGTGTCTACAACATGCCTTATTCTGGTACACTAATCCGCTTTAACTGGATGCAGAGTGATACAGCACGGAAACAGAACCTGTGGTCCAACCCCTCAATGCTGCCCATTTTAACTAAACTGAATGAGTTTCATTTGCCTGCCTTTGGCCCTTATCTCATCAAACCTTCTCCTCTCCATGTACCTGCCCAGATGTCTTTTCCATGCTGTACAATTGTTCTTGTTTCTCCCATGTGCCTGAGGCCGTCTGTTCCGTCTATGCACCATCCTCTGTGGATAATGATCACCCACAGCTCCCTCTTTAAATCCTTGCTCTCTCATCTCCTGTTTATACCCTCTAGTTTTGGACTCACCTACCCTTGGTTATTCACCATTCTTAGGGTCACCTCGTGGCCTCCTCTGCCCAAGGGAAATATTTAGGACAATGTTACAAATATCTCCACTGGCCCAGTTGGTCAAGATTCCCTTTGATAACTGTATTTACTGCCCACTACACCATTCGTTTGATCATCAACAAACTTTCGCACAATCACTCCTATATTTTCAACCAAATCGTTTATGTCGATGATGCACATCAGTGGACCCAGCCCTGATCCTTTCTTCAATAATGGAATCAAACCATATTCTTGTCATAGAGCCATACAGCATGGAAACTGACCCTTCGGTTGATACCCACCAGAATCTAAAACGAAACTCTTCCCAGCTGCCTGTTGCTGGCCCATATCACTCCAACCCTTCCCTATTCACCTGTTTATCCAAATATCTTTTAAATGTTGTAATTGTACCCACATCAACCCCTTTCTCAGGATGTTCATTCCACACTTAAACCACCCTCTGTGTAGCAAATTGCCCCATATCTTTGTTTTGAACATCTCTCTCCTCTAACCTTAAAAATGTGGCCCCTCCTCTTGAGACTCCCCCATCCTGAGGAAAAGGCAACTACCATTAAATTGATCTATGTACCTCATTTTTTTGTCATCAACCTTTATAGCATCATGTCCCAACCTCCAGGCTCCAGTGAAAAAAAACTCAGCCTATCCAGCCATTTTTCAGAACTCAAGCCTTCCATACCCAGCAATATCCTGGTAAATCTCTTCTGAACCCCCTGCAGCTTAATAATATCCTCCCTGTTAACTGGGCGACCAGAAATGGACAGAGTATTGCAGAGCAGGCCTCACAAAGGGCCAAGGAATGAAAGATGGAGTTTAATTCAGGTGTTGGATTTTGTTAAGACAAACCAGGAAGAACTAATACAGTTAATGGAAGGGCTCTGGCCAGGGTTGTCGAACAGAGAGAGAGAGAGAGACCAGGGGGTGCAAGTTACATTGTTCCTCGAAAGTGGCATCACAGGTTGACAGGGTGGGGAAAGCGATATTTGGCACATTTGCCGACATTGGCCAGCACTTTGTCACAAATGTCTGTGCAATCTCAACATGATGGCACGGTGGCACGGTGGCACAGTGGTTAGCACTGCTGCCTCACAGCGCCAGAGACCTGGGTTCAATTCCTGCCTCAGGCGACTGACTATGTGGAGTTTGCACATTCTCCCCGTGTCTGCGTGGGTTTCCTCTGGGTGCTCCGGTTTCCTCCCACAGTCCAAAGATGTGCAGGTCAGGTGAATTGGCCATCCTAAATTGCCCGTAGTGTAGGTAAGGGGTAGATGTAGGGGTATGGGTGGGTTGCACCTCGGCTGGGCGGTGTGGATTTGTTGGGCCGAAGGGCCTGTTTCCACACTGTAAGTAATCTAATCTAATCTAAAAAAAAATGACGTCCCAAATCCTACACCCAATGGACTGAGCAATAGTCAGGCATGCAAAGCACTGTCTTATCACTTCCTGTGATGTAAGCTTCAAGGATTATGTCCTGAACCCGGAGGTCCCTCTGCTCTAAAACACGAACCGAGGCCCTAACATTAATTGTATAAGCTCTACCCTTGTTTGTTTTACCAAATGCATTCCCTCGTATTTATTCAGATTGAATTCCATCTCTAGTTTTTCAGCCCATTCACTCCCTTCATGAAGATCCCTTTGTAATCTCAGAAAACATCCTTCACTGTCCATGATGCCACCCTCCAGCCTGCCAGCCCATCACACATGGCTGTCAGTAGTACACATACCTTTGCTCGAGGCTCCACAATTTCTTCCCTAGCATCCCACAGTGTCCTGTGATACATTTAATCAGGTTCTGGGACTTGCTATAGCTTTGTGTTTTAAAACCTCCAGCGCCACCTCTTATAAGACCATAAGACATAGGAGTGGAAGTAAGGCCATTCGGCCCATCGAGTCCACTCCGCCATTCAATCATGGCTGATGCGCATTTCAGCTCCACTTACCAGCGTTCTCCCCATAGCCCTTAATTCCTCTAGACAACAAGAATCTATCAATCTATCAATCTTCTATAACATGCACTCTTTTCAAGTCATAGAGATATACAGAAACGGACCCTTCGGCCCCCAACTCGTCCAGGCTTACCAGAAGATCGAAATAAATCCATTCCCTTTTCCAGCATTTGGTCCATATACGTCTACACCCTTACTATTCAGATTCACATCCAGATACAATTACAACATTTAAAAGGTATCAGTCTCCATTACTTTCTCTCTCAGCTCATTCCATACTCACATCACCATGTGTGTGAAGAAGCTGTCCCTTCAGTCCCTCTGTAAACCATTCACATCTAACCTTAAACCTATGCCCTCTAGTTTTGGACTCCCCAACTTCTGGGAAAAGGCCTTGAATGCTTACCCTATCCATGCCGCTCATGTTCATATAAACCTGTGTAAGGTCATCCCTCCGTCTCCGATTCTCCAGTGACAGTAACCCCAGCTTAGTCACCAACAACCCGGGCAATACCTTGTTAATCTTTTCTGAGCCCTTTCAAGTTTCACAACATCCTTCCTGTAGCAGAGAGACTGGAATTGCAGAGAACTCCAATTGTGGTCTAATGTGTTGCTCTTGTTCCCTGAGTTCCCCAGTCTTTCTCCATACTGGAGTGAAAAAATTGTTTAGGATCTTTGCAAATATCCTGCAGTTCCACACATCAATGGCCTCATTGATCTTTAATTGACACTATTTTGTCCCGAGTTACTTATGCACTCTTAATATACTGATACAATCACTTTTGGATTCCCCTTTCCTTCTCTGCTGAGGCTATTTCATTTAGCCTTTCTCCATTCCTGTTTTCTACTCAAAGTGTTTTCCAACAGCCCCTGTATATCCTCAGGGATTCCCTTGATCCAGCTGGCTATACCTGACATGTGCCCACTTTTCCTTGGCCAGACCCTAAATAGGCAGCCAGTGTTTCCGAATGCTGTCAGCATTGACCTGCACACAAACAGGAAAATGTTGGTGCTGATCGATCAGTTTATCTCTCTTTTAAAATATTCTCACTTGCCAAACTTCCCTTTCCCTGTAAATAATTCCCTTCCCCAATCACATTTTGAAAGTTCCTGGCTAATACGATCAAGATTGGTCAGGCTCCATTTTATAACTTGCACTTGTGGACCAGGCCTGTCCTTTTCCAAAGCTGTTTTCAAACTACTAGAACTGTGGTCACTTTGGCAAAATGCTTTCCCACTCACATCTCAGTCCCTCTCCCCACCTTAATTCCCAAGTGGAGGTCAGGTTTCACTTTTCAGGCCATTTACATATTGATTGGGAGTTGTCTGGAGCACAATTACCAAATTTCTCCCTTGCAAACGCTGAACACTGGCAGTCCCAGTCGAGGTTTGGAAAGTTCAAAAACCCTACCATAACAGCCCTATTATTATGGTTGATATTTAAGATGTCCTGACATATTTGTTCCTCAGTCTGCCACAGATTATTCAGGGTCAGCAGTCCGATCGTATCAAAGTGATGACCCATTCTTATTTCTCAGTTCCACTAACATAGCTTCACTGGGCGATCCCAAAGGAATATCCTCTCTAAGTACTGCTGTAATGATTCATGCAATCAAAACCCAACACCACACGTCCTCTCTTGCATCCCCTTCCTGTAGCATCTCTACCTTGAAACAATGAACTGCCAGTCCTGCCCCTCCCTCAGCTGTGTTTCTGTAATTACTATAATATCCCAGTCCCATGTTCCAATCCATGCCTTGAGTTCATCTTCCTTCGCTGTCTGACCCCTTGCATTGAAATAAATGCAGTTTAATCATCAGTTTTCCCCCATTCCCTGCTATGTTCTTGCCGGCCTTGTCTGCTGAAATTCCTGTCTTTAACTCGTGTACCAGCCTCAATCTTCTTTCTGACCTTACGTCTAATACCCTGCCAGACTGGGTTATATCCTCTCAAGTAGCTCGAGCAATTCAACCCACCAGGATATGGGTCCCTCTCCCGCTCCCAGTTGAGATGCCTTTCCTACCCTGTCTCCCTGTTCTGACACCTTCAGGGATCTAAGGAGTTGTCCACCAAGGTCCCTGTATTCCTCAGTACTCCGCAAGGACCTACCATTTATTATGTCTGTACTTCGCTTATCGTACCTCCCACAGAGTATTACCTCACTTCGATTAGAACTAAAATCTGCTTAGATTATCATCCGATCGACATCGGACCGCAGACGGTGACCATCCTCCTCACTGTGAACAACACCCTCACCTTTCATGTCATCTGCAAACCGACTAATGATACCTTCTGCTTTCACATCCGAGTTATTAATGTTCAATGGTTCCTGCACAGATCTCTATGGTACACCTGCTGGTGAAAGTATTCTATCCACCAGTTTTGCATCCAACTTGCCAACTTGCCTTGGAATCCAGTCCTTGTGGACCAGCCTTCCATGTTGGATCTTGTTTAAGGACTTAGTCAAGTCCATGTAAACCACATCATCTGCACAGCCCTCATCAATATACTTAAGCATCATTTCAAAACAACTGAACTGAATTCCTCAGACAGTATCTCCCTCTGCCAAATCTGTGATGACTAAACCGAATTGATCCTTACCTTTTCAAGTGTTGATTCATCCTCAGAATTGTTTCCAATAACTTCCCTCCCCCCTGCTGTCAGACTATCTGCTCTGTAATTACCTGGCCTATCCCTGCTGCCCTTCTTGAACAAAGGAACCACATTAACGATCCTCCAGTCATTCAGCACTTCACCGTGTACGGCAAAATATTATATATATCCTCCAGGGCCCCAGCAATCTCTGGGTAATTAGCATGGGGTCAAAGAATGCTGGTCTAGGCAGTGACACCCACATTGCATGAATGAATAAATAAAAATACATATGTCCTTCTTACCTCTGCAAACCATTTCACCTGCAGCAATCCGTCCTGGCTTTGTAACACCGTTCAGACCCTGACCACACTCTGTAACACTCTCACCACCTCCAGCATCTTCACCTCTCCATGTTCATATCGTGTCAATAAACCTTGACAACGATTCCCCTTCCCATTACCCCCCTCCTGCTCGCAGACCCATTGCAATCCCTTTAAAACTTAGTCTAAAACTCTCTCTCACTTCAGGATTTTAAGAACTTTGTGGTGATCTTCTCAGCCTCATAATCTAATATGATCCATTTTGTCCTGAGTGAGGGACCGGTGGGGATTTCTTGCTGAGTTTTTGTCTGTTTCAGTGGAATGTCATTTTGTTGAGTATTTTGCACTGTTCCTTCAAATGGTTTCCACTGTTGATTTACAGACACATATTTCAGTCTGTTTAGCCTGTTTATCTTGGTCAGTTCTCCTTTCCAACTCATGTCATTGGCTATTTTTGTTTCTAGTTGTAGCTTGTCCTTTCTGTGATTCACTTTAAAACTTTACATTTCTTTAAACTGCACTTTCTCACAATTTCCCAGAGGATCTCTCCAGGTGACATTACTTATTCACTAAGTTTTATCACGCAATATTCGCTCTGAGACAGTTACGTCCCTCGCCAGTTGCACAATGTGTTATTTTAAGAAATTTTGAAAAAATTTCTCTGAACTCCTCTTCCAGTATCACTGTTGTCAGTGTGATTGTCCCAGACTTTGCGAATATTGACGTTTCACTAAATGTTCCCCATGCCTGTATTAAACATTCCAATGAATCCCTATTTATTGCAGTGATGAGACATGAAATGCTGTTCGGTGGGTGGTCTAAAACTGTTCTGCTGCTTGTGTCCTTGGCAGGTAGTAGCCAGAATATACATTCAGACTGACTCTACTTCATGATCTGATGCCAAATGCTTTCTCTGTAATGCCTTTCTTACCCATTATTGTTAACGTCGTCCATTTTGCCTGAATTTGCACAAGGTTGTGAACCATTGAATATTTATGTTCCACCTTTTGTTCGCCCTGTAACCACATCTCTCTGGTGTCTAAATCCCTTTTATCTCTGTGTCACAAATCCATCTACCTTGTTGTAGAGACTTTGTCCATTAATAAAAAACATAATTTACACGTTCCCACAATTTCCTGTCACAAATGGATTTGCTGATCTACAGTTTTAGTTAAACTTTGTCCCATCCTGTTCCTTTCCGTTGTCTTCGGTCACATTCCCACGCTGTTCTGATGCTTCACGTTTTCTCTTTGGATTTGGAAAGCTCCTTTCTCCTGAAGCCTGTCCCTGCATCCTCTCTGTCAGTTTAAAGCCCTGTCCATAAATCTACCAACGTGATTGGCCAGGACGTTGTTCCACTGGAACTGTGCTGGGACCAATCTGGATGGATTTTTTTTAAAAATCAGGTATGTGATGTGGGTGTCTCTGGCTGACTAGCCTTTATTTCCCATCCCTTGCTGCCCTTGAGCTAAGCAGCTGGCTCGCCCATTTCACAGGGTCATTGAGAGGCAAACACTTTGCTGTAGGTATGTCGTGCAGATCACGTGAGAGTGAACTGTTGTCTTTCTCTGAAGCTCAAGTGTTTGGATTTTTATCAATATTTATTTATGGATTATTAATTCCAATTTTTAAAACATATATTCATTTAAAATTCCACATGGTTAGAAGTTAGAAAGAAGAAAGGGGGTGGTCACTTTGTTGGGACTGTATTGTAGACTGTTGTAGACCCAACAAATACCAGAGGAGCAGCTGTGTAGAGAGATTGCAGATAACTATAGGAATAATAGAGGAATGCAGGCTGGAGATTTTAATATTCCCTGTATTGACTGGGCCACCTCGAGTATAAAATCACTGGACGGAGGGCAATTTTTCAAATGTGTCCAAGGAAGGTTCCTGAATCAATATGCAGAGGGTCCTACTCTACTCAGGCAGGTGTAACACTGGACCTCCCCTCAGAAAACGTGGCCGGGCAAGTGACTGAAGTGTCATTCAGAGAGCACTTTGGGTCCAGTGCCCACAACTGTCTTCGTTTTAACACAGTTATGGAGAAAGATCAGCAGGTCCACAGATTGAAGAGGAAAACTGGAACAGGGCCAGGTTTGGGGCCATTCTGCAGGATCTGACCAGCGTCAATGCCGTGAATTTAAAATTGCACAACGCCCAGTTATAATCCAACTCTCTTTGGAAGCGCTGGTGATCACTGTAACAGATGAAAGGCTTAAACTAAATTTGTTTGATATTATATTCCATGACCCTGCCATCCTGTTGCTGTAAATTCTGTACCTTAGGATTGTGCTCCACAACCACCTGATGAAGAAGCAGTGTTCTGAAAGCTAGTGCTTTCAAATAAACCGGTTGGACTGGAACCGAGTGTCGGTGATTTTTAACTTAGTACACCCCCAGTCCGACACCGGCACCTCCACATTATGATTCTTATCGATTGGGTGAGTCTGTTTGAAGGAAAAGGAACAACTGGCAAATGGGAGGCTTTTCAAAGTGTGATCTCAAGAATCCAGGACCAGTATGCCCCATTGGGATAAAGGGAAAAGCTGGCAGGGTTAGGGATCCTTGGCTGATGAGGGATAATAAGGCTCTGGTCTTGAAATGAAGACTGCATACATTGGGTTTAAGATTTCCGTATCTACATATTCTTAAAGACACGATCAATCTGTGGAGACCCTCCAATCCTCTCAGTCCCTGTAATACTCCCAATCTGCAGAAGTCATTCCAATGCCTGTGACTCTTTCAATACAGTTCCTACAAGACCCTCTATCTGTGTGATATCTTTTCATTGCCAGCACCCACCCTGTCAATGTAAGCTCCTCCAGTGTCTCCATCCATCTAATCATTTTCATAATCTCCTCCAACTCTTCCATGTGTAAACATCCCCCTCCCCTACAACCCTTCCCACTCTGACCAAACTGGAGGAGGTTACTAATGCTCCCTAATCTGTGAAACTGTCTCCAACCAAAATTGCTGTCTTTATCACTTGGAGAATCTGTCTAATTCCACACCCTCTTTATCTAAATAACCTGCAGACCCTAAGCCTTCCTGTGTCTATAAACATCTTCAGTCCCGACTACCCTCCATACGTCTATTTGTTTTTCCAATCTGTACAACCCACTTTATCTCTGTACTCGGCTCCATTCACCTGAAACATTCCTGTCTGTGTAAAACACCCCATCCTACCAACATCCTTATTCCTGTAAACTGCTCCATTCCTCCCAACCTCCCCATCTCCATGAACTCCTGTAGGCCCGACAGCTCTCCACATTTCTGTAACCTCCTGTGGCTCTATGCTCCTCCCTCCCTGTGAAAGCACCTGCAGTCTCCACAATTCTTGCAGTCTGGTCATCTGCTGCAGATCAGACCATTGCTGTCTCTGTTACCTCATACAACTTTAGCAACGCCTCCTATTTGTGTCACTTCATTCAGATCGCATCCTCTCCCGCTTCCCGAAACCTCTTGCTGCCATCTTAACCCTTGCTATTTAGAACATGGAATAGCACATTCCAGTACAAGCTCTTCCACCCACAATATTGTGCTGACCTTTTATCCTACTCTGAAGATGAAACGAACCTACATACCTTACATATTACTATCATTGTTGTGCCTATCCAAGAGTTGCTTAGATGTCTGCAATGTGTCTGAATCTACTACCACGGCTGGCAGTCCATTCCACACACTCACCACACTCTGTGCAAATAACGTACCAGTCCCGTCCATGCCGACAGGATATCCCAACCCAATCTAGTCCTACCTGCCAGCACCTGGCCCATATCCCTCTGATATCTAAGCTAAACCTTCCGCCAGTTACCTTAAACTTATGTCCCCTTGTGATAGCCATTTCTCCATGTGAAGTAGTCTCTGGTTATCCACTCTATCTATCCCTCTCATTCCCTTGTCCACCTCTATCAAGTCACCATTCTTCCTCCTTCGCTGTGATCAGAAAAGCCCTAGCTTCCACTACCTACCTTCTATGGGCATGCCCTCCAGTCCAGGCAGCATCCTGCTAAATCTCCTCTGCACTGTCTTTAAAGCTTCCACGTCCTCCCTATAATGAAGCGAACAGAACTGTTCACAATATTCGAAGTGTGGTCTATCTGGGGTTCTGTAGAGCTGCAGCAAAATCTCACATCTCTTAAATTCAATCCCCCTGCTAATGAAAGCCAACACACCATCCACCTTCTTAACAGCCTGTCAACTTGGGTGGGATCCTGAGGGACACAGGATCCCTTTGTTCCTGATCGCTGCTAAAAATCCTGCCTTTAACCACATACAGGTTTTCTGCAGAATCCTCCAATCTAAAACTATTCCTATCTTTGTAAGTTCGTCCAGTCCCTATAACACTCATTAACTGTGAAACCTCCTCAAGTCCATATATTCCTAATGTCTGCAAAATCCTCCCGTCCTGATGTCCCTCCGTATCTCTGTAACCCCCACCATCCTCCAGTGCCCTTCTGGGGAACATTGCAGAGGAAGGAGGAGTTGGAGAGTCTGGACCATGTTACAAGGTATGAAGGGCTGCAGAACTTGGAGGATGGTACAAATGTTGAAAGGGACGTGGGTCTTGAAGAAGGTTAGGTGTTCCGGGATTCATTGAACCTGTAGGATAGGACAAGGGATGGCTTGTGGAACCTGGAGGATATTATGATTTGAACCACAGGTAATTTTTGATTGGACCGTTCAGCCAATCTTCCAGTCATAGAGATGTACAGCATGGAAACAGACCCTTCATTCCAACCCAGCCATGCCGACAGGGTATTCCAACCCAATCTAGTCCCACCTGCCAGTACCTGGCCTATCTCCCTCCAAACCCTTTCTATTCATATATCCATCCAAATGCTTCTTAAATGTTGCAATTTTACCATCTGTAAGACTGGCTGAAAGATCCAATCAAACATTACCTGTGGTTCAAATCATAACATCCTCCAGGTTCCCCAACCCATTCATGGTCCCATCCTGCAGATCAGATATCCCAACCCAATGTAGTCCCACCTGCTAGCACCCGGCCCATCTCCCTCTAAACCCTTCCTATTCAACTACCCATCCAGATGCCTTTTAACTGTTGCAGTTGTACTAGCCTCCACCACTTCCTCTGGCAGCTCATTCCATATATGTACTATCATCTGCGTGAAAAAGTTGCCCCTTTTTATCTTTTATATCTTTCTACTCTCACTCTAAACCTCTCCCTATAATTCTGGACTCGCACACCACAGGAGAAAGACTTTGTCTCTTTACCCTATCCATGTCCCTCTTGATTTTATAAACCTCGATGAGGTCACCCTCAGCCTCCAACTCTCCAGGAAAAACAACCATCACCTGTTCAAACTCTCCCTATAGCTCATCCCTGGCAACGTTGTTGTAAATCTTTTCTGGACCCTTTCAAGTTTCACAACATCCTTCCGATCGGAAGTAGAACAGAGTTGCATGTAGCATTCCAAAATTGGCCTAACCACTGTCTTGTACAGCCGCAACATGACCTCCCAACTCCTGTACCCAATACTCTGACCAATAAAGGAATGCATACCAAGCGCCTTCTTCGCGATCCTAACTACCTGTGACTCTACTGTCAAGGAACTCTGTATTTCATTTGAAAGATTTCATAGACAGGGAGAGTGGTCCGAGGTTTTCTGGGTGATGCTAGTTCAGTCTAAGCTGGTAGGCAGATCCAGTGAAGTATTTGCAGCGCTGTCTGATGAATGGTCGAGAGATAATGCACATGTCAACCAGGCTATTTTAAGTGCTTATGGATTGCTTATGAAAGGGAAGCCACTACAATTCCCTTTACCGTTCCATCGCTATCTGTCAAAGCTCTTTCAGGTCTATATCCTCCGAATTGTTGAAACCTGCTCTAACAATTGCAACTCCCGTTATTTCCTAACATTGTTGAGTCTCTAAAACCATCCCTTTCAGTTTAATCTCCTCCACTGCATACAACACTCCTAGCCTGTTTAATCTGTTCAATTCCTTCAGTTCCTATATACCTATGTATAGGTGTGACTGCTTTGTGGCCATTGTATCCTCATTTATATCTGCAAAAGGCTCTGCTCACTATAGCATATCCTATGCTCATAAATGAATCTGGTCTCTCACAAGACTCTCTATCACTCTCTCCTCCAGTCTCTACAAGCTTCCCTATCCCTGTCGTACCTTGCAGCATGCACCCCACTCACTCTCTCTGACATACCTTCCAGTGCATAAATTCATCTCTCCTTCTAACTGTATCCAGTCTATAACTTCATCCCTGTCCGTGCAACATCCTCCAGTCCATATACTCCTCTCTATTGCTGCAGCATTCTCCAGCTTATATCATCTTCCATGTGCTTGCAACATTCTCCAGTCCATACTACCCACCCTTTCCCTGTAACATTCTCCAGTCCATACCATCCTCCTTATCACTGTGATATTCTCCAGATCCCACAAATGTTGTTAAATGTACGAAATCCTGGAATCCTGTGAATGGTCTACGTCCTGATCAACATTGTCCATGTAACGATCCACAACCCTACACACATCCCTATCTCTGGAATCTAATCAAAGACGCTTTATCTCTCTATCTTCCTCCAAACAATAAAATGTTTTCTCCTGCGAACAATCTGTAGCAACTGTAACTATGTTTAACCCTGCAACATTGTCACACCCCCAAACATCTCTCCCACTCTGTGACCTCTAACCATCCCTCAAAGGCCCTCTCTCGGTGACACGCACCATGCATTTGCAACAAGGCAGATGGAATGACAGCATCAACTGAAGGGAACAGATATGATCGAACTGTTATTGTGGAGGTGTGGCTGCAGCATGACCATCGCTGGGATGTGATTATTGAGGGGTTGTAGGGATTTAGGCAGGATCAGCAAAAAACCAAACAGGTCCCGTTTTGTTGTGAAGAAAGGCCGCAGTCAGTGCATTAGTGAGACAGCCAATTTAATCTGGGAATCAAAATATAGAGTCATTTTGAATGGACAGCTTCTAAATAGCAAGGGAGATCTGGGAGATCAAATCACAATCCATGCATGTTGTTAAGTCGGATGCAATATTTTCTTGGTGATAGTAGACAGAGGCATGTGCAGTGGTCAATTTCTGATTGGACGTCTGTTTCACAAGGATCAGTGCTGTGATGTCTGTGTGTAATTTATATCTGTGATTCAGATGAAAAGGTCAGCAGTTTGAGTGGTAATTTTGCAGTCGACATTTGGAAAGGCATGTAATGATTAGGGATAGTTAGAGGAATTGTGGATAGTGAGGAAGAGTGTTCAAGGTTGCAGCAGTATGTAGATCAGCTGTAACATTGGGCAGAGATGGGGCAAATTGAATTTCATCGGGACAGGTGTGAAGTGATGCATAGAACATAGAACATAGAACAATACAGCACAGAACAGGCCCTTCGGCCCACGATGTTGTGCCGAACTTCTAACCTAGATTTAAAAACCCATCCATGTACCTATCCAAATGCTGCTTAAAGGTCGCCAATGATTCTGACTCTACCACTCCCACGGGCAGCGCATTCCATGCCCCCACCACTCTCTGGGTAAAGAACCCACCCCTGACATCTCCCCTCTACCTTCCACCCTTCACCTTAAATTTATGTCCCCTTGTAACACTCTGTTGTACCCAGGGAAAAAGTTTCTGACTGTCTACTCTATCTATTCCTCTGATCATCTTATCAAGTCACCCCTCATCCTTCGCCGTTCCAACGAGAAAAGGCCGAGAACTCTCAACCTATCCTCATACGACCTACTCTCCATTCCAGGCAACATCCTGGTAAATCTTCTCTGCACCCTCTCCAAAGCTTCCACATCTTTCCTAAAGTGAGGCGACCAGAACTGCACACAGTACTCCAACTGTGGCCTAACCAAAGTCCTGTACAGCTGCAACATCACTTCACGACTCTTGAATTCAATCCCTCTGCTAATGAACGATAATACTCCATAGGCCTTCTTACAAACTCTATCCACCTGAGTGGCAACCTTCAAAGATCTATGTACATAGACCCCAAGATCCCTCTGTTCCTCCACCTGACTAAGAACCCTACCATTAACCCTGTATTCCGCATTCTTATTTGTTCTTCCAAAATGGACAACCTCACACTTGGCAGGGTTGAACTCCATCTGCCACTCCTCAGCCCAGCTCTGCATCATATCTAAGTCCCTCTGCAGCCGACAACAGCCCTCCTCACTGTCCACAACTCCACCTATCTTCGTATCATCTGCAAATTTACTGACCCACCCTTCGACTCCCTCATCTAAGTCATTAATAAAAATTACAAACAGTCATTAATAAAAATTACAAGCATTTATGAAGTCAAATGGAAGAGAGAAGTACACTAATTGACTAGTTGGAAACATTGATAAACAGAGAGACACTGGAAGCAAATCCATAGCTCCCTAAAAATAACAACACAACAGGATGTGGTGGTCAAGGGGGAGTATGGTATGCTTACCTTTATTGGGCACAGTATTGAGTACAGACGTTTGCATGTCATGTTGTGACTGAATGAAACTTCATTCGACCATGTTTGGAAAGTTGCGTGTCATTCTCATCGACACACCACAGGAAGGATGTGGAGGTTTTGGGGAGGTTCCAACAGAGGGTTGGCAGAATATTGCCTGGATGAGACTGTGCTTAAGGAGGTTGGACGCAGTTGGATTGTTTTGCGAGAATATTCGAGACTGAGGGGTGACCTTGTACAGGTATAGAGCATGAGGAGAGGCGTGAATAGTGTGGATAGTTGGAATCCTCCTTCCAATGTCGAAATATCAAATACTAGGGCGCATCGGTTTAAGGTGAGAGTGAGAAGTTTTAAGTGAGATGAATGAGGCCAATTGTCTTTACCGAGCAATGTGATTATTGAGGGGTTGTAGGGATTTAGGCAGGATCAGCAAAAAAACAAACAGGAGGTGGGAGAGGTGGCAACAAGAGCAAACATTTGAAGGGCATTTAGACAGAAACATGAACAAACAGAGAATAGAGGGATATCGCCCATGTGCAGACAGATGGGATTAGTTGAGAATAGCATCATGGTCAGCACAGCCATGGTGGGCCGAAGGGCCTATTACTCTGCTGTACTGTTCCATTTTCTAACTTAACGACATCTAACCTGTCAAAGCCCCTCCGAATCCTGGATATTTCATTCAATTTCTCTCACATTCTTCAAAACCCCAATAGGTTCAAGGGCAATCTACTCCAACTCTTCACATTGGAAAATCCCGCCATCTCAAGGATCAGCCAAGCGAACCTTCCCTGGACTGCCTCCAACACAAGAATGTCTTTCCTGAGGGCACACATACTATTCATTATAATCTAGGTGTGGTCTGACTTGTACATTGCATTGTTTTAGCAAGACCTCCCTATATTTAGACTCCATTCCCTTTGCCTTCTCAATTACTTGCTGGTCCTGAAAGCTACCTGTTTCAGATTGAATCACAAGGATTCCCAAAATCCTTTGTGCAGTCAGTCTGAAACCAAACGGTGTTAGCCTGACAGTAAGTCGGGAACGTGCTGGAAAGTGCTATAAAGAATATGATAATAAATGAGAACTAGATACTTAGAAACAATGTGAGATGTATGATTTTATAAAAGGGGAATATTTTTAAATCTGTTGCATTCTATATTTTGGTGTGACCATAAATGGCAGAATAGATAAGGGTGGGGGAGGATAGTTGCAGTAGAGGGATATTTGAAATTTCAGAAGCATTTTGAAAAGTTTCAACAAGGGCTAAAAATTAGCTCGTGAGAGAATAGGGCCGCTGAAAGGTCAATGAGGCTGTCTGTGTGGAATCACTGCTGATGATGGAGATATTGAACAAATATTTTGTGTTAGGCTTTACTGTGGTGAAAGACATGGAAGCTCGGGAACTTGGGAAAATACATAGGGATGTCTTGAAAAGAGTTCACATTGGAGAACAGGAGGTGCTGGATGTCTTAAAATGGAAAAGTTAGATAAAACCTTTGGACTTGATCAGATATACCCCAGCGCCTTGTGAGAAGCGAGGGAGGAAATTGCAGGGCCCCTCCCAGAGATATTTGTATTATCGACAGCTACTACGGACCAGTGAGACTGATGCAGAGGTGGTAAGTTGTTGGAGGAGATTCTGAGAGAAACGATCATCGTGCATTTGGAAAGGTAAGGACAGATTAACGATCGTCAGCATGGCTTTGTGCATGGGAAATCATGCCTCAAATGTGAGTGTGGAGGTAGACAAGTGAGAGGTCAAAGCAGAGCAGTACACGATGTCCACATGAACTTTAGCAAGGCCTTTGACAAGGTTCTACATGGCAGACTGGTTAGTAAGTTTAGATCAGACATAACCAGGGAGCGCTCACCAACTGGATACACGACAGGATTGACTGTAGGAGACAGAGCGTGTTCATAGAGGGTTTCTGCTCAAACTGCAGGCCTGTGACCAACGGTGTGTCATGGGGTTCGGTGCTGGGTCACTGTTGTGCATCATTTATATAAACAGATTAGATGATAATACAGGAGCCATGGTTAGCAAGTTTGTGAGTGAGACTGAAATTGGTAATAAAGTGGACAGTGAAGAGGGTTATCGAAGAGTACAATGGAATCAACAGTACTGCTGGACCACTGAGGTTAGGAATAACAGGTGGAGAAATGCAAGATGTTGTATTGTGGTAAAGCAGACCAGGCTGGACTTGTACAATTAATGCTTGGGCCTTGGATATTGTTGTGAATCATTTCATTGACCCAGGGATGCAGGTACACAGTTTTTTGGAAGTAGCGTCACGGGTAGACAGTCTGGTGAAGCAGGCGTTTGGGATGGTAACCCTTCATTGGGCAGAGCATTGAGAGTAGGAGTTGGGATGTCATGGTGTATCTGTACAGGACATTAGTGAGGCCTCTGTATAAGCATTGTTGATTATCTGGAAAAAATCAACTTGTTCACGTATGTCCTTTAGGGAGGGATATATGACATTCTTACCTGGTCTGGCTCACATGTGACTCCAGTCCCACAGCAATATGGCTGGCTCTGAGTTGCCTCTGGGCAATTAGCAGGAGGGCAATGGATGCTGGTCCATCCGGTGACATCCTTCGGCCTTGAATGAATCAATGAAATATACATATGTCTATCCCTACCTTTGCAAACAGCTCTAGCTGCAGCAATCCGTACTGGCTTTGTACCGTTGTTCAGGCCTTTGCCCCTCTCTGTAATACTCTCACCACCTCCAGCACCTTCAATCCTCCCTGTT
>NW_027311667.1:0-20000 GCF_047496795.1 Chiloscyllium punctatum
CGTCCCATCAACCAGAATTCAATACTTCAAAACTGTCCTCTGCACTGCACAACTTATTTGCTGCTCCGGTCGTCAGATCTCAATCGCTTCACTGTGTATCTTCTTCTGCTTCCTGCTTCACGGAAACACTTGAAACGTGAACAAATCCACTATCCACTTTCACTAATCTTTTGCAACTCCCGAGTTGGCACAGTTACGAGTGACCGATTGGCCTTCTCGAGCGCTCTCACTCTGGTATGATCTCAATGATAAAGTGCACATTGTCTGATCTGCAGAATATCCCCACCGAGACGGTGCTGTTTCTCCCATCCCCGGGGACTGAGCTGTCTCTATTGGCAGAGTATTCAGCCATTTCCCTCCATTTGCAGGCATTATGAGGCGATGTAAGTGCGGATATGCTCTGAAGCTTCCTCTCACGGGCACAGCCAGGTGCAAGAGCGCCGCTGGAACTTAGCAACTTTGATTGCGAACTTCCTCCAAGTATCATTTATTTGAGAGAGAGAGAAAGGTGCTGAGCTGGTGGGAAAAAGAGAAATGGGCTGTGGACTCTCTTCCCTCAGTAAATTCAAATAAGTGCATTTTTGTGCTGCCCATTTCATGTTCAGAATCAATCTTCGCAGAACAATCCAGCAGAAAGGCTTTTGTTTCAGAGGCGTCGGTTTGTTTGCTGCAGTCAGGCATCAGTTAACATCTGAGTCCCAAATGTCCCAGATGAAGCGACTCCGAATGAAACCCTCACTCACTGAGAACCATTCCCACAGCCAGGAGCTGCGGATGCAGGCAGTCCAAAGCGGAAGGGAGGATTAAAAGCGAGCCATTATTTCTCCCTCAGCCACTCTGTCACAGCGACAGGGAGAGGGACGGCAGAGACGGGTGACGTCATTCACATGCCGACAGAAGCCGTTCAGCCCATCGAGTCCACGGTAAATCTCTATCGCTTGCTTCTCTCTGAGGTTATTCATCATCAGTGCTGCTTGTTCTAATAATTGGGAACTGTGTCTGTGTCGAAATGCTGTCTCCAACATACTGAACCACATGTCATTCACGGCTGTTCATTTCAACGGAGGACCCTGCTTTGTGACACAGCGTGGGGAAGAACTGCAAGGCTGGTAAAACAATGACTGCAGATACTGGAAACCAGATTCTGGATTAGTGGTGCTGGAAGAGCACAGCAGGTCAGGCAGCATCCAAGTAGCTTCGAATTCGACGTTTCGGGCAAAAGCCCTTCATCAGGAACAAAGGCAGTGAGCCTGAAGCGTGGAGAGATAAGCTAGAGGAGGGTGAGGGTGGGGAGAAAGTAGCATAGAGTATAATGGGTGAGTGGGGGGGGGGATTAAGGTGATAGGTCAAGGAGGAGAGGGTGGAGTGAATAGGTGGAACAGGAGATAGGCAGGCAGGACAAGTCCGGACAAGTCATGGGGACAGTTACTGAGCTGGAAGTTTAGAACTTGGGTGAGGTGGGGGACGGGGAAATGAGGAAACTGTTGAAGTCCACATTGATGCCCTGGCGTTGAAGTCTTCCGAAGCGGAAGATGAGGCGTTCTTCCTGCAGGCGAATGGTGGTGAGGGAGCAGCGATGATGGAGGCCCAGGACCTCCATCTCCTGGGCAGAGTGGGAGGGGGCGTTGAAATGTTGGGCCACGGGGCGGTGTGGTTGATTGGTGTGGGTGTCCCGGAGATGTTCATAAAAGCGCTCTGCTAGGACGCGCCCAGTCTCCCCAATGTAGGGGAGACCACATCGGAAGCAACGGATACAATAAATGATATTAGTGGATGTGCAAGTAAAACTTTGATGGATGTGGAAGGCTCCTTTAGGGCCTTGGATAGAGGTGAGGGAGGAGGTGTGGGCGCAGGTTTTCCAGTTCCTGCAGTGGCAGGGGAAAGTGCCAGGATTGGAGGGTGGGTTGTAGGGGGCGTGGACCTGACCAGGTCGTCATGAAGGGAACGGTCTTTGCGGAAGGCAGAAAGGGGTGGGGAACGAAATATATGTCTGGTGGTGGGGTCTGTTTGGAGGTGGTGGAAATGTCGGTGAATGATTTGCTTTATGAGAAGTTTGGTAGGGTGGAAGGTGAGTACCAGGGGCGTTCTGTCCTTGTTACGGTTGGAGGGGTGTGGTCTGAGGGCGGAGGTGCGGGATGTAGACGAGATGCATTGGATGGCATCTTTAACCACGTGGGAAGAGAAATTGCCGTCTCGAAAGAAGGAGGCTATCTGGTGTGTTTTGTGGTGGAACTGGTCCTCCTGGGAGCAGATAAGGCGGAGGCGGAGGAATTGGGAATACGGGATGGCATTTTTGCAAGAGGTAGGGTGGGAAGAGGTGTGCATCGGGTCAAATCTCCGTCACATACGTGACTGTGGTTCTTATGTTTGTTTCTTCTCTACGTGTGCTGAAGGAACACAGTGAGGGATCAATTACTGTTGTCAGACATACATGTAGGGACGTATTAAATATTGAAGTTGTGAGATTCGAGCAGTGTTTATTAACATAGACCATTCACTGTTCGAAGCTCCGGCTCAGGAATTTGACAGAGAGCGAATTTGAGCATAGGTTGAGCCAGGGCGTTTACCCCATGACGTAACACGAGTTTCTGCGGTTGCTTTGTTGTTCACCTCATTTCTGTGTCTTGCATCATTGAGGATTTTGAAGTTGTTCCCTCTATACAAAAGGCCCGTGCTTATGCAACATTGTACAAAAGATGCAGTCCAATAACAGTCGATGCTAATTCTGTCTACTTATCCAGATATTACCCCTGGAAACAGCACTGTGCACTCTCCTCGAGTCTGGAAAACAACTTCCTCACATATAATGCTATATTCTCGCTGTCATGGTGCTGTTCATTCCATCGGCTTTTGTTTTTCACAGAATCCGATTCAATAGATCTTGTCACTGTGTCATTTCTTTCCATGTGGTCAGATCTTGTCAACATAATGTCACAGTGGGAGTGACCTGGGCCCATAACCCAGAAGTCAGACCATACTCAGGGAACCGTATTCTGGTCTTGATCATTTCATGAACACCAGGAAGAGATATCTATGCTCTTCAAAATTTAATTACCTGTTTTAAGAAGAAAGCTAAACAGTTCCTGGTTCCTGCGTTTGTTACCACACGGACCAAGATTGTAAATGCTGGAACCATTCGAGACTGTCCGCTCTCCCACATCCAATTTATCCCCAGGTTGTGTTAAGATGATGGTCTGACTCGCTTCCTTCTCTTCCCCATCACTCTAGGATGATGTGAGCTGTGTAATCTTTGATGTGAACTGGAGGCAACGTGGAAAAATGTATACACAGCAGCTGCGTGAGCGATGGGACTCGCTGCAGTAACATCCCATGCTGATTCAGACAGCAGAAGCCTCCCTGTGATTTCGAGAAGCACAGACACTGTTCCTGAATAATGGGGAGAGGTTCACTCTTTCCTCGCATGTTCTAGCTCTCTCAGGTGGCATTATTTGGACAATGGTTCCCAAAAGAAGATGATTTCTTGTGCATGCACGATCTCCCTTTTCTACACTTTCCAGAATTCCCATACTTCCCACTCCCGCCAGACCCCTACCGCGCTCCACAAACCCGTGTTTGATAGGGAGCTGAAGACCGCGTTCAAGCTGCTAGACACTAATACTGCGTGACAATGGAGGATGAGTTCGTCCAGTTCTCAATGAAGATCGCCCTGTTCCGGGAAAGCAGCTAGCACAGCCTCCTGGGAGAAGCCAGTCAGAATGGAAAGGAGCTGTTATTAAAACTCTGTGCTTCTTTCACTCCGAAATTGCAGAAATAGCCTTAGTTAACCAAAAACTCACCTGATTTCTGGTTACCACGTCTGGCGCCGTTCTGGCTCGTTTGTCTCGGGTGTGACATTGCTACAGACAGGTGACATACGTGTGAGAGCTCTCGGGTTCACATTGCGGATGAGCCTTGGAATTTTGCACACTACTTCATTTTTGACTGTGAAGATACGATTTCGATGAGATCGGTTTCAGATAAAGATTCCAAAGCTTGAAAACATACACAAGCAAGTTCAAGAACCACTTCTTCTCGGCCATTGCTGCTCTGAGAAATGGATTGTCTAACTTGAAATAATGCTGATCTTTCCGATGTGGATTTTGCTGAGCGCACGTCCGATACGGAGTAACCTGAATTCCTAAGTCTGGCCAAATTTTGCTGTGATCTGCATGTCCTTGATGACTATGATCCGACTTTACCATCGCAAGCAACGCTTTCCACTGTACTTAGGTCCATGTGACAATCAATCAATCAAAACACAGTCATTTCCTCATTGCGTGGAGCCAGCAGAGCGAAGGTGGGCTGCATGGCCTCAGTCTGCAGTGTGGCACATTTTGTGATTCTGATTGAAATTGCAAATAAAACAGCAGAATTGGGGAAGTTACAGGGTGGTTATATTGACACAGCCGGGACACATCTGTGCCACAGTAACAGTGAAGATATTTTAACGTCATCCTCGAAGGTACATGCTGCAAAAAGCTGAAGACTACGGGAAACCGCTGTGGTCAGCGATAACAGAGCGTTCCAGAGGGATCGTGGTGGGCGCATAATCCAGAAATTAATATATGAAAAGCATACTCTTCTCGATGACAATTCCAGCTTTCAGTGTATGTACTGCAACTGCCAGAGTTTCGCTATAACAGTGCTCCGTTCTTCACATTACATATTGATGAGCCATCTGCGTCCTGTCACTCAATGGTATCTGAAATAGATACACCCGCCACATTTATACATTTGAGGAAACACACGTTTGAAGTTATGGAAGATTTTTTTGCTGTTCTCTGTCGGTCTGTTATAACCTGATTCGCAGTCACTTGATTGAGCTGGGAATACACTGGCGAAGGTGAGAGAAATCAGTTGGCGTGTGGACCATACCCCTGACGCCTTGCAGTTATTCCCCACGCTGTGTCACACAGCAGGGTCCTCCGGTGAAATGAACAGCCGTGAACGACATGTCGATCAGTATGTTGGAGACAGCATTTCAACACAGACACAGTTTCATATTATTACAACAAGCACCACTGATGATGAATACCCTCAGAGAGAAGCAAGTGACAGAGTTTTACCATGGACTCGATGGGCTGAACGGCTTCTGTTGGCATGTGAATGACGTCACACGTCTCTGCCGTCCATCTCCATGTCTCTGTGACAGAGTGGCTGAGGGAGAAATAATGGCTCGTTTTTAATCCTCCCTTCCGGATTGGACTGCCTGCAGCCCCGCAGCTCCTGGCTGTGGGGATGGTTCTCAGTGAGTGAGGGTTTCATTCGGAGTCGCTTCATCTGGGACAGTTGGGACTCAGATGTTAACTGATGCCCGACTGCAGCAAAGAAACCGACGCCTCTGAAACAAAAGCCTTTCTGCTGGATTGTTCTGCGAAGATTGATTCTGAACATCCAATGGGCAGCACAAAAAGGCACTTACTTGCATTTTACTGAGGGAAGAGAGTTCACAGCCCATTTCTCTCTTTCCCACCAGCTTTCCCACTCTCTTTCCCACCTTTCTCTCTCTCAAATAAATGATATTTGGAGGACGTTCGCAATCAAAGTTGCTAATTTCCAGCATCTCTCTTGCACCTGGCTGTGCCCGTGAGAGGAAGCTTCAGAACATATCCGCACTTACATCGCCTCATAATGCCAGCAAGTGGAGGGAAATGGCTGAATACTCTGCCAATAGAGACAGCTCAGTCCCCGGGGATGGGAGAAACAGCACCGTCTCGGTGGGGATATTCTGCAGATCAGACAATGTGCACTTTATCATTGAGATCATACCAGAGTGAGAGCGCTCGAGAAGGCCAATCGGTCACTCGTAACTGTGCCAACTCGGGAGTTGCAAAAGATTGGTGAAAGTGGAAAGTGGATTTGTTCACGTTTCAAGTGTTTCCGCGAAGCAGGAAGCAGAAGAAGATACAGAGTGAAGCGATGGAGATCTAACTGCAGGGGCAGCAAATAAGTTGTACAGCGCAGAGGAGAGCTTTGAAGTATTGAATTCTTGTTGATGGGCCGATCATGCTTTCACTCGGCCACGCTGCTGCAGTAGGTAACATATCAGTGTCTCTTAGCATTGTGATGTCACAGGCAAATAACGCCGTTATACTGCAGGAAATTCCTTTTTCCAATGTGAGGGCAGTCCATATGTAAAGGTGTAGCTTATATACCGAACCGTTCACATAAATAATTCCATTCCACCTCAGTGTCTTGTATTGTCTCCTTTCCACTTTTCCTGTCATTGTGCCTGAACTGAAGTTGATTTTCTACTTGTGCGAGTCTCTTACAATCTGGGTGATGTGATGCAGTTGTACTGACCCATCGTCTGGCAGAATTTTCCACTCCACTTAAGCCCGCCCGAACTTCGCATTCTGATACTATTCCAGTTGTTTAGGTGTTAAGTACTCATCTCAGACGCAGCCTGCCCTCACCCAAAATAAATGGAAAATTCAGTCACACTGTCATCACTGCAATCGAGGGATATCTTCATTCCAAGGTCATTGATAATTCCAAGGATAAATTTAGGGCTGCAGATGCTGGAGATCAGAGTTGGTAGTGTGATGCTGGAAAAGCACAGATCAGGTAGCATACGAGGAGCAGGAGAATTCAAGTTTCAGGCTTAAGCCCTTCATCAGGAATAAGGCTTGTGAGTTGCGGCTGAGAAATAAATAGAAGTGGTATGGGGTTGGGGTGGAAATTGCTGGAAAGCAATAGATGGATGAATAGGAGGGAGAAGATAATAGGTCAGAAGTGGCAGTGATGGAATGGGTCGAGAGGGCGGTGTCGAGTTGAAGGTTTATGCTTGGGGGAAATGAGGAAACTGTTCGAATTCACATTTATCCCGTGTGGTTTAAGGGTCCGAAGCCGGAATGTGTGGCATTCCTCTTCCAGGCGTTGGGTGGTAACGGTTTATCAGTGGAGGAGGTCCAGTACCTGCAAGCCTTTGATGGGGTATAAGGGGGAGTTGAAGTGTTCAGCCACGGGACGGTGATGTTGGTGGGTGTGGTGTCCCAGAGATGTTCTCTGAAATGATCTGCAAGAAGGTATCCTGTCTCCCTGATGTAGAGGAGACCACAGTGGTCGCAACGGATGCAGTAGATGACATTGGTACCTGTACAGGTGAATTTACAACGGATGTGGAATGATCCCTTCGGGCCTTGGTTGTAGATGAGGAGAGTTGTGTGGGTGCAAGTTTCACCCTTCCTTTGGTGGCATTCAAAGGTGCCAGGAGAAGGTTATGGGCTGGTGGTGGGAAGTTCCTAAATCGTCCATTCTCCTGCTCCTTGGATGTTGCCTGACCTGCTGTACTTCTCCAGTACAACACTCTCCCCTCATTCATTATTACTGTCTCATTTCACGCTACCAGGTCCATGTTGTCTGTTTGATTCTAATGAGCACTGTTCTCATGGACTGCGACAAAATCTGCCAATCTGAAACAAAAAACAACAATTGCTGTAAAATCACAGGTGTGCTGGCAGCATCTGTGCAGATGAATCACAGTTAACGTTTCACATCCATTGGGTCCATCTCTCCAGATGCTGCCAGACGTCCTGAAATATTCCAGCAACGTCTGTTTTTGTTTGATTTTCAACATCAGCAATTTTTTTCATTTTTGTTTTCTTATTTTCTGCAAATGTGATTTGGCTAAAGATTACATTATATGTTTTAAATATCACTGTGATGGAATGGACAGATTCCACCATCCAGCTACTTTTATTTGGTTCACGTGACCAATGCCTTTCCACTTGGTCACCGCGCCCTACAGCTGCATTGCATATAAATTGGGAACATTGTGGCATTCTCTCGGATTGGTAAACAGGAGCGAGATTGATTGAAATTATTGAAAATTTAAGAGAAACTGATAAAATACGGGATATAAAACGGGAAACTGAAAGAGAAAGAGAGAACAGCGAATGAAAGTTTTTTGACAAAACTGAAATATAATTGCTCAAGATTCATAAAGTGCTTTCATCCACAAACATACCATAATATGGAATGCAATTTTTGTGACAACCAATGCAAGTAGATCTTAGCAAAATCTTAGGTTAAAAGTCTTGCTGCAACTGTTTTGGTTATAATGAACGCACACATGGGATTCAGTGCTTTAATGATCTCCTAAAATGGAAAAGGAAATCCTTGCCTTCGATGATACGTGGGGAATGTTCACTGATTCATCCCAGTAATGGCAGCACTGTCCTCTGGAATCGTATGAGTAAAATCTTTCAATGCTCCATGGAGTTTCGAATGAGTGGCGAAGGGAATGTCTCCATTCACAAATTAATCCTGAATTCAATACAGGGACACATGACAAAATGAACAGATTGAACAAGAACACGGACATACGATACACAATAGCTACGACAATTACTATGTGAAAAATGTTGATTTCTGATCGACGGTGGCCTTTGATGATGGCATTTACTGTCCAGAACCAGTCTGCACTGGAATGACGGGAGACACACGATGAAGTATTTGAACTTCAGTCGCCTTTAGAAATACCTGAGACTGACTCAGGACACGGGGATTTACAGATGGTTGGCCTTACAAACCTTTCAGACATTCCGTGGAAGAATAAAGGAAGTGAGAGAAAATTTTCGTCTCCATGGAGACGATGTTCATGAACTGGATAGATAGTAATTTACCTTATTGGAGTTTATAAATAGAGGCGTCATATTTAAAAAACAACAGGTTCATAGCGTAACTGTAAAATCTTTTGGTCGCACTCAGTGGGAACATTGTGTGTAATCCTTGTCCTCATTCTCAACCAAAAACATGTCCAGAAGTTAGAAAGGGCACAGACGCTGTTTCCTGGATAGCAAGATATTAGAAAGCCAAGTGACGTTGTTTACTGAGACATAAAAATATCAGAAACGATACAAACGGGATGATAGAAAGGGTGAAGGAGTTTATTCACGAGATTTGGAAATGCTGGAGCAGAAACACGCCAGTTTGATGTAAGCAAATGAGATTTTCACATAACGCGAGGTTTGAATGAGTAAATCGGCGGAAGTCCTTCTTTTGAGTGAATCAATAACTTCAGTTAGAGCTTAAAAACCATTATTGAATGATTAAGAAAAGTTTGGATGTGAGTTTCTTCCACTCAATAGAGTTATTTAAATCGTGAACGACTTTCGAGAAATAAAACGTAGAAGCTGACTTCAGAGTGTTTTAAAAGATGCACGAAAAAACGTACAAGGAGAGAATTTACCATTGAGTGAAAGTCAGGGTGGTTGCGTAACAATTTCGAATTTGTTGACTTCAGACACAAAGATATTTCATGAACACGTACAACTGAATAAGATTGAGTATAACAAGTTCATGGATTAGTAAGGTGTGGCGTATTATTCAAGGTGAAACTCTGTAAATGGAGCTGATGTCCTAAAATAACTGCAGACAGAAGTTATATCCTAATGAGTAGGAATTGAATCGTCCCTTGGAGACGCAACACCTACTTCAAAGATTTGACCACATTCACATGAAGTTATGTACATTTCGTACATTCTTAACTCCACCCAAGAAATCCAGCAAGAAGACTCTGTCCTTTTGTATTGTTAACCCTCTGCACTTCTCTGCAGCACGCCATTTAAAATAAAATATGCTCAGGCCAAAATGTAGTTCAATACAATATTCAAACGGTTCTATGTGATTGTTTTTTTTATTATTGCAATAACCTTTGTGCGTTAACAACAAACTGCAACATGAAACCAGTTCAACATCTATTTTAGCGGAATTTAACGCAGTGCACATGGGAAACGTTATCCATCTGCTGAAAAATCACCTTCGGCTCTCTCTCCACATATGTCTCTTCACGTTTTAGATACTTGCAGGATGTTTGTTGATCAAAAAGTCATTATCCAGAAAACGTCGTTTCTCAATTCAAAAACACGGGTATTTTCCCATAAACTTGGCTTTGCTCAATATCACCTTCTGTCCGTATCCCTCAACACGACGACAAATTGAAGCTGCTCCATGTGAGGCTCAAACTTCAAACTTCGGCAAAGCATAGCCCACTATATTGAAACAGAAATACCGTGCACTCGTCACCTTCAGCACAGGAGCAACACATTAATACTTACCTCCAAATTCCTGGTTTTACCTAAACATTTGGGAAACCGACTTTCTCTGATTCCACGGCTAGTAACGGGATTATATGATCATCTTCACCAGTGGTTCTGTCCTCGAGTGAGGAAAGTGGTGAGGTACTCATTGTAACGATGGATAGATTGATGAAATGGACATTTTCATCTTTTTCCTTCACTAACCTTAGTTGGTAGGATTAGGGAAACCCCTAAGGCTTTCTATAGGTATGTTAGGAATAAAAGAATGACTAGGGTAGGAATAGGTCCAATCAAGGACAGTAATGGGAAGTTGCGTGTGGAGGCTGAAGAGATTGGGGAGGCACTGAATGAATACTTTTCGTCAGTATTCACTCAGGAACAGGACATTGTTGTCGATATGAATACTGAGGCACGAATAAGTAGAATGGATGGCTTTGAGATATGTAGAGAAGAGGTGTTGGAAATTCTGGCAAGGGTGAAAATAGATAAGTCCCCTGGGCCTGATGGCATTTATCCTAGGATTCTCCGGGAAGCAAGGGAGGAGATTGCAGAGCCATTGGCCTTGATTTTTGTGTCCTCTTTGTCTACAGGAGTAGTGCCAGAGGACTGGAGGCTAGCAAACGTGGTTCCCTTGTTCAAGAAGGGGAGTAGGGATAATCCTAGTAACTATAGGCCAGTGAGTCTCACTTCTATTGTGGGCAAAGTCTTAGAGAGAATTTTAAGGGATAGGATTTATGCACATCTGGATAAGAATGATGTGATCAAGGATAGTCAGCATGGTTTTGTTAAGGGCAGGTCGTGCCTCACAAGCCTTATTGAATTCTTTGAGAAGGTGACTAAGGAGATAGATGAGGGGAAAGCGGTAGATGTGGTATATATGGATTTTAGTAAGGCGTTTGATAAGGTCCCCCATGGTAGGCTACTGCAGAAAATACAGAGATATGGCATTGAGGGTGAGTTGGAGGTTTGGATTAGGAATTGGCTGGCTGGAAGAAGACAGAGGGTAGTAGTTGATGGCAAAGTTTCATCTTGGAGTGCCGTCACGAGCGGTGTTCCGCAAGGATCTGTTTTGGGACCATTGCTGTTTGTCATTTTTATAAATGACCTGGAGGAAGGGTTAGAAGGTTGGGTGAGCAAGTTTGCGGATGATACGAAAGTCGGAGGAGTTGTAGACAGTGAGGAAGGATATGGCAGGTTACAGCGGGATATAGAGAAGCTGCAGAGCTGGGCAGAAAGGTGGCAAATGGAGTTCAATGTAGCTAAGTGTGAGGTGATTCACTTTGGTAAGAGTAATAAAAAGATGGATTACTGGGCTAATGGTAGACTACTTGGTAGTGTGGAAGAGCAGAGGGATCTTGGTGTCCATGTACACAGATCTCTGAAAGTTGCCACCCAGGTAAATAGTGCAGTGAAGAAGGCATATGGCGTACTGGCTTTTATTGGTAGAGGAATTGAGTTCCGGAGTCCTGAGGTCATGCTGCAGTTGTATAAGACTCTGGTGCGGCCGCATCTCGAATATTGTGTGCAGTTTTGGTCGCCATACTATAGGAAGGATGTGGAGGCACTGGAACGGGTGCAGAGGAATTTTACCAGGATGTTGCCTGGTATGGTAGGAAGATCCTATGAGGAAAGGCTGAGGCACTTGGGGTTGTTTTCATTGGAGAAAAGAAGGTTTAGGGGTGCCTTGATAGAGGTGTACAAGATGATTAGGGGGTTAGATAGGGTTGACAGTGAGAACCTTTTTCCACGTATGGAGTCAGCGATTACAAGGGGGCAGAGCTTTAAATTAAGGAGGGGGGGTAGATATAGGACTGATGCTAGGGGTAGGTTCTTCACTCAGCGAGTCGTAAGTTCATGGAATGCCCTGCCAGTAGCAGTAGTGGACTCTCCCTCTTTATGGGTATTTAAGCGGGCATTGGATAGGTATATGGAGGATAGTGGGTTAGTGTAGGTTAGGTGGGCTTTGATCGGCGCAACATCGAGGGCCGAAGGGCCTGTACTGCGCTGTATTCTTCTATGTTCTATGTTCTAACCCATGAGCTTTTTATTTTGTTTTGCATCTGTAGAAATCTTAAAATCTTCATCTTGAACGGACTCAATGACAGATCTCCCGTTGTGTCTCTGGCATCAAATATCAAAGTGTAAACTCCCTCTGAATTCTTCCACTGCAGTCCGCTGTTTGGGAAGTGTTCCTGTTGTGGGAAATGCACTTCCCCGTGTGTCACCTGCTGCTCCCAGTATGCGCTCTGACACTGCACTCATTTTCCTTCTGACACTTGCTCACGGTGTTGCTGTGATCATTCAGTGACTTGGTGTCGCACAGCCCAGGAAAATGAGACAGCTCAAGGTTTTTGCATTGTTGAGTTCAATTGTCAGTTTAGCCTTATTTTGGATTTTGAAATTGTCTGTTCCGGACGCAAGTGCGTGTCAAAAACATCTGAGCGGAAGTTAGGTGTTCCGTGTAATGTCATTGAGCACTATGCACTCTCCTACTGTCTGGAAAACAATTCCTCACAGGCAATTTAATAGACAACAGATAACAGGTATAGGAGTAGGCCATTCTGCCCTTCGGGCCAGCACCACCATTCATTATAATCATGGCTGAACATCCTCAATCTGTATCCTTTTCCTGCCTTATCCCCATAACCCTTGATTCCACTATCCTTAAGAGCTCTATTCAACTCTTTATTGAAAGAAAACCTCCTGCTGTCTCGGGTTCTTCATTCCGTTGACTTCAAATCTTCACAGAATTCAACAGACCTTGTTACATATTCATTTCCTTATTTTTGTTCAGATCACTGTGTGCACAGTGTGACAGTGGGAGTGCACTTGACCCACAACCCAGGGGTCAGACCATCGTCTTGGAAACGAACTGTGTTATTTCTCATTTCACCAACACCAGGGAGACATATCTGCTGCTCTGCATAATTTACGCAATTCAATTATTCATAAGGTTATAACTTTTCCGGCATTGGTGACGAGGTGGCCGAGAGGTTAAGGCGATGGCCTGTTAATCCATTATGTTCTGCACGCGTGGGTTCGAATCACACTCTCGTCGCAGTAATTAATGGCTTTCAATGGGGCTATTTTCAGATGATCAACCCTGTCGTATTGAAACTGGAACTCGAATGGTCAGTTTATATGCATTGAAGCTGTTACAAAAATCTCAAAGAATTGTGTGAGCTTGTTGACGAAACTGCATTGAAATGTTGGTTGCGTTGGGATAATGAAAGCAAACGCGATTTCCTTTTTCAAATCAAGTTGCTGTGAACGTTTTTTTCGTATGAAAGACATCCAGGAACATCAAATACCGAGAGCTGCGAAGTGCATGTTTATGCAAAGGGATTCTTAATGAATGTTTTGTCAGATGAAATCTGGTGGAGGTTGAGTAGAAGTAATTCATCCTGGTGAGAAGAGCACAGCGAGATAGAACAAAATAATGGAGAAATTTCAAAGGGGCAGGTCGTGGGTGTAGGGGCAAAAGAACTGGCTGTAAATGCACAGTGGAGAATTGCCGATGTGGATGCCGTGCATGGTCACGGAGAGACTTACACATTGGTCTCGCCCTCGCCCCTTGCTCTCGCCATTGATGAATGCTGGATATAAGGCACAGATAAACACAAGATGTGGGAAGCAAGCTCCCTCCAGTTATTCAGACACTGGAAGCATCACATTGAACTATGAACAACTGGAGAAATCAGCATGTTACCTATAGGGAGTGAAACTAAACTGTGGATCAATAACCGCAGATTCATGCAACATAAACATGAAAATGATTTAAAATGTAGGGTGTAGGTTTGCTCGCTGAGCTGTAGCTTTGATATCCAGACGTTTCATTACTTGGCGAGGTAACATCATCATCAGTGGCGACCTCCAAGTGAAGCGAAGCTGTTGTCTCCTGCTTTCTATTTATATCTTTCTCCTCGATGGGGTTCCTGGGGTTTGTGGTGATGTAATTTCCTGTTCGTTTTCTGAGGGGTTGATAGATGACGTCTAGATCTATGTGTTTGTTTATGGCGTGGTGGTTTGAGTGCCAGGCCTCGAGGAATTCTCTGGCGTGTCTTTGTTTAGCCTGTCCCGGGATAGATGTGTTGTCCCAGTCGAAATGGTGGTATTTTTAATCCGTGTGTAGGGCTACGAGGGAGAGAAGGTCGTGTCTTTTTGTGGCGAGCTGGTGTTCGTATATCCTGGTGGCTACCGTTCTTCCTGTTGTCTTACGTAGTGTTTGTGGCAGTCCTTGCATGGAATTTTGTAGATGACGTTGGTTTTGTCCATGGGTTGTACTGGGTCTTATAACTTTGTTAGTTTTTGTTTAAGAGTGTTGGTGGGCTTGTGTGCTACTAGGATTCCGAGGGGTCTTAGTAGTTTGGCTGTCATTTCTGAAACTTCTTTGATGTATGGTAAGGTGGTTATGGTTTCTGGCTGTGTTTGGTCTGCTTGTCGTGGTTTGTTCTTGAGGAATCTGCAGACTGTATTTTTTGAGTATCTGTTCTTCTCGAATACGTTGTATATAGGTGGTTCTCCTCTGTTTTCCGATTTTCAACTGTGCTGCAGTGTGTGGTGGCTCGTTGGAATAGTGTTCTGATACAGCTTTGTTTGTGTGTGTTGGTATGGTTGCTGGTGTAGTTAAGTATTTGGTCATTGTTTGTCGGTTTTCTGTATACATAGGTTTGTAGTTCTCCATTGTCCTTTCTTGCTACTGTGACTTTCAGGAAAGCTGGCTTGTTGTCGCTTTCTTCCTTCTTGGTGAACTTTATGCCTGTGAGGGTCTTGTTGATAATGATAAATGTCTCTTCTATCTTGTTTCGTTTTGTGATGACAAAGGTGTCAGCTACGTAGCGAACCCATATTTTTGGTTTGATGGTTGGTAGAGCTGTTTGTTCTAGTCTTTGCATTACCACTTCTGCTATGAGTTCTGATAGCGGAGATCCCATGGGTGTGCCGTCGGTTTGTTTGTAGATTATGTTGTTGAAAATGAAGTGGGTGGTGAGGCACAGGTCCACAAGCTTCATCATGTTTTCATTGGTAATGTGATTGATGGTGGTTGGTGTGTGTGATGGTCTCTTCTAAAAATGTGGTAAGTGTTTCCTTTGCCAGGTCGATGTTGATGGAAGTGAACAGTGCTATTATGTTGAATGAGCTCATAGCTTCCTCTTCCTCTACTTTGGTGTTTTTGATGATTTTTAGGAATTCCTGGGTGGAGTGGATGGAGTGCTGTGACTCTTCTATGAGGTATTTCAGAGTTGCGTGTCGTTCTTTGGCCAGTCTGTATGTTGGTGTTCCGGGTAATGAGACTATGGGTCTGAGGGGGGCTCCTGGTTTATGGATTTTTGGTAGTCCGGTTCGACTTGGGCAACACATTGATCCTGGGACAGTCTCCGCAAAGACATGCTAGAGAATTCCCAGAGGCCTGGCACTCCAACCACAACGCCATAAACAAACACATGCATCTGGATACCATCGATCAACCCCTCAGAAAACGAACAGGAAATGACATCACCACAAACCCCAGGAACCCCATCTGGAGAAAGATATAAATTGAGAGCAAGAGACAACAGCTTCGCTTCACATGGAGGTCGGCACTGATGATGTTACCAAGCCAGATAATGAAACTTCTGGATATCAAACCTACAGCTCAGTGAGCAAACCCACACCCTAAACCTCAACCTGAGCTACAAACCTTTACAAACCTTGCGATTTAAACTGTCTTTATACGCATGTCATTAATAGACTTTTCGTTATAATACCCATCTGGTTGAAAGAAGAAGACACCACATTTCAAGATGGATGACAACGGTACCAATTTTGTTTTGAAATTGAGATGTATTTGATCATTTTGCACAGTGAACAAGTTCATTTTAAATAATACAAACCACATTCTCTCACCTGCAATAAAAGTGTGATTTCAATATAAACATTGACCTTGCTAAGTCGCAGTTACTCAACATGAAAAATAGGATGTTATTTTTATTAAGCATACATCAATTAGCACCATTGACTGCAGTATGCACATGCTAAATAAGGTGAAAGAAAGAATGACTTTTGGAAAGAATGATTCGGTGGTGAATAAAAATAATATTAGGTTCTCATGATGCAGATATTCCCCCAAGGCTCCAGTGCTGGAAATGTTCAGTGGGCAGTATATCTATGATGGTATAGAAGTATGCGAGGTGCCAGGGATGGGAGCTCCCACTTCATCTGGGGCATTGTCTTTTGACGTGGGCCAGGGAGCATTGTGACATCAGTCTGGGAGTTCCAACCACACCTGGAGCAGCTTCTCTTGACATGGAGCAGCAGGGAGCATTGGGACATCCGAATGCAAGACCTAACCTCATTTGGACCAGCTTCAGTTGGCACGGAGCAGGGAGCTTTGCGAGATCCATCTGGGAGCTCCACTCTCACCTGGATCAGCTTTTAATGACATGTCGCAGCATGGAGCATTGGGACATCAGAGTGATAGATCCAACCTCAACTGGACTGCTTCTATTGACATGGAGGAGGGAATATTGGGACATCAGATTGGGAGCTCCGACCTCACAAGGACCAGCATTTAATGACATGTAGCAGCTGCGAGCATGGGGACATCAGAGTGGTAGGTCTAACCTGAGCTGCACTACTTCTCCTGACATGGAGCAGGGAGCATTGGGACATCAGACTGGGAGCTCCAACTTCAAGTAGAGCCGCTTCTGTTGACATCGAGCAGCAAGGAGCATTGGAACGTCAGGTTGGGACGTCAGGTGTAACAGAGGGGCTGAAACAGAGGGCGAGAAACAGAGGGGCTGAAACAGAGGGGCTGAAACAGAGGGGCTGAAACAGAGGGGCCGAAACAGAGGGCGAGAAACAGAGGGGCCGAAACAGAGGGCGAGAAACAGAGGGTCTGAAACAGAGGGTCTGAAACAGAGGGGCTGAAACAGAGGGGCTGAAACAGAGGGCGAGAAACAGAGGGTCTGAAACAGAGGGCGCGAAACAGAGGGGCCGAAACAGAGGGCGGGAAACAGAGGGGCCAAAACAGAGGGTCTGAAACAGAGGGCGCGAAACAGAGGGCGAGAAACAGAGGGTCGGAAACAGAGGGCGAGAAACAGAGGGCGCGAAACAGAGGGTCTGAAACAGAGGGTCTGAAACAGAGTGGCTGAAACAGAGGGTCTGAAACAGAGGGCGCGAAACAGAGCGCGAGAAACAGAGGGTCTGAAACAGAGGGGCTGAAACAGAGGGCGAGAAACAGAGGGCGAGAAACAGAGGGTCTGAAACAGAGGGGCTGAAAGAGGGAGAGAAACAGAGGGCGAGAATCAGAGGGTCTGAAACAGAGGGAGAGAAACAGAGGGGCCGATACAGAGGGCGAGAAACAGAGGGGCCGAAAAAGAGGGCGATAAACAGAGGGTCTGAAACAGAGGGTCTGAAACAGAGGGCGCGAAACAGAGGGGCCGAAACAGAGGGCGAGAAACAGAGGGGCCGAAACAGAGGGCGAGAAACAGAGGGTCTGAAACAGAGGGTCTGAAACAGAGGGTCTGAAACAGAGGGGCTGAAACAGAGGGGCTGAAACAGAGGGCGAGAAACAGAGGGTCTGAAACAGAGGGCGCGAAACAGAGGGGCCGAAACAGAGGGCGGGAAACAGAGGGGCCAAAACAGAGGGTCTGAAACAGAGGGCGCGAAACAGAGGGCGCGAAACAGAGGGCGAGAAACAGAGGGTCTGAAACAGAGGGTCTGAAAGAGAGGGCGCGAAACAGAGGGGCCGAAACAGAGGGCGAGAAACAGAGAGGCCTTTACAGAGGGCGAGAAACAGAAGGCGCGAAACAGAGGGTCTGAAACAGAGGGTCTGAAACAGAGTGGCTGAAACAGAGGGTCTGAAACAGAGGGCGCGAAACAGAGCGCGAGAAACAGAGGGTCTGAAACAGAGGTGCTGAAACAGAGGGCGAGAAACAGAGGGCGAGAATCCGAGGGTCTGAAACAGAGGGCGAGAAACAGAGGGGCCGATACAGAGGGCGAGAAACAGAGGGGCCGAAAAAGAGGGCGATAAACAGATGGTCTGCAACAGAGGGTCTGAAACAGAGGGGCTGAAACAGAGAGCGCGAAAAAGAGGGCGCGAAACAGAGGGCGAGAAACAGAGGGTCTGAAACAGAGGGGCTGAAACAGAGGGTCTGAAACAGAGGGTCTGAAACAGAGGGTCTGAAACAGTGGGCGCGAAACAGAGGGGCCGAAACAGAGGGCGGGAAACAGAGGGGCTGAAACAGAGGGTCTGAAACAGAGGGCGCGAAACAGAGGGCGCGAAACAGAGGGCGAGAAACAGAGGGTCTGAAACAGAGGGCGCGAAACAGAGGGGCCGAAACAGAGGGCGAGAAACAGAGGGGCCGAAACAGAGTGTGAGAAACAGAGGGTGAGAAACAGAGGGTCTGAAACAGAGGGGCTGAAACAGAGGGTCTGAAACAGAGGGCGCGAAACAGAGGGCGAGAAACAGAGGGTCTGAAACAGAGGGGCTGAAACAGAGGACGAGAAACAGAGGGCGAGAAACAGAGGGTCTGAAACAGAGGGCGAGAAACAGAGGGGCCGAAACAGAGGGCGAGAAACAGAGGGGCCGAAACAGAGGGCGAGAAACAGAGGGTCTGAAACAGAGGGTCTGAAACAGAGGGTCGGAAACAGAGGGGCTGAAACAGAGTGTCTGAATCAGAGGGCGAGAAAGAGAGGGGCCGAAACAGAGGGCGAGAAACAGAGGGGCCGAAACAGTGGGCGAGAAACAGAGAGTCTGAAACAGAGGGTCTGAAACAGAGGGTCTGAAACAGTGGGGTTGAAACAGAGGGCGCGAAACAGAGGGCGCAAAACAGAGGGCTAGAAACAGAGGGCGAGAAACAGAGGGGCTGAAACAGAGGGGCAGAAACAGAGTGTCTGAAACAGAGGGGCTGAAACAGAGGGCGAGAAACAGAGGAGCTGAAACAGAGGGGCTGAAACAGAGGGGCTTAAACAGAGGGTCTGAAACAGAGGGCGCGAAACAGAGGGAGAGAAACAGAGGGTCTGAAACAGATGGTCTGAAACAGAGGGGCTGAAACAGAGGGTCTGAAACAGAGGGGCTGAAACAGAGGGCGAGAAACAGAGGGGCTGAAACAGAGGGGCTGAAACAGATGGTCTGAAACAGAGGGTCTGAAACAGAGGGCGCGAAACAGAGGGGCCGAAACAGAGGGCGAGAAACAGAGGGGCCGAAACAGAGGGCGAGAAAGAGAGGGTCTGAAACAGAGGGTCTGAAACAGAGGGTCTGAAACAGATGGGCTGAAACAGAGGGGCTGAAACTGCGGGTGAGAAACAGAGGGTCTGAAACAGAGGGCGCGAAACAAAGGGCGAGAAACAGAGGGCGAGAAACAGAGGGTCTGAAACAGAGGGTCTGAAACAGAGGGCGCGAAACAGAGGGGCCGAAACAGAGGGCGAGAAACAGAGAGGCCGAAACAGAGGGCGAGAAACAGAGGGCGCGAAACAGAGGGGGGGAAACAGAGTGGCCGAAACAGGGGGTCTGAAACAGAGGGTCTGAAACAAAGGGTCTGAAACAGAGGGGCTGAAACAGAGGGGCTGACACAGAGGGGCTGAAACAGAGCGCGAGAAACAGAGGGTCTGAAACAGAGGGCGCGAAACAGAGGGCGCGAAACAGAGGGGCCGAAACAGAGGGCGCGAAACAGAGGGGCCGAAACAGAGGGTCTGAAACAGAGGGCGCGAAACAGAGGGCGCGAAACAGAGAGGCCGAAACAGAGGGTATGAAACAGAGGGGCCGAAACAGAGGGCGGGAAACAGAGTGGCCGAAACAGGGGGTCTGAAACAGAGGGCGCGAAACAGAGGGCGCGAAACAGAGGGTGAGAAACAGAGGGTCTGAAACAGAGGGTCTGAAACAGAGGGCGCGAAACAGAGTGGCCGAAACAGAGGGCGAGAAACAGAGGGGCCGAAACAGAGGGTCTGAAACAGAGGGTCTGAAACAGAGGGTCT
>NW_027311668.1:0-19996 GCF_047496795.1 Chiloscyllium punctatum
GTAATTTGTTTCCGTGAATGAATGAATTTAGTTTGACTCTCTGAATGAATGAGTTAAGTTTGAGGCATGGTTAATGTACAGTTAGAGACATGGAATGATATGTGCTGTTTGTTTGATTGAATAAATGACAACGTAGTGTTTAATACAGAGATTGCGTTAAGCTCGTAATATTGAATGAATGAGTAAACCTGTCCATATTGTATGAACACTGACAGTTTGTTTCCTTGAAGGAATGAATGCAGTTTGCTTTATTAAATGCCTGAGTTTAGTTTGGTTCATTGAATCAATGCATAACTAGTTTTATTGAATGAATGTTTTTAGTTTGCTTCAATGAATGAATGCAGTTCGATTCTCTGAATGAATGAGACAAACTTGAGGCATGGAATGAATGAGATAAGCTCCACTCATTGACTGAACAAATTCAGTTCGTTTCATGGAATGAATGAGTGCAGTTCCTTTCATTGAATGCAGGAGTGCAGTTTGCTTCAGCAATGAATTGAACGAATGCGTGCAAGTTGTGATGTAGAATTTTATGAGCGAAGCTCTACTCAATGAATCAATACAGAAAGATGGTATCATTGAATGAATGAGTGCAGTTGATGAGGTTTGTTTGATTCACTCAATCCTTTTATAACATTTGATTTATTCAATGAATGACAGTAATTTATTTCCATGAATGAATGAATTTAGATTTACTCTCGGAATGAATGAGGCCAGTTTAAGGCATGGAATATGTGCAGTTAGATTCATGGAATGATGTGTGTTGTTTGTTTCATTGAATGAAATTCAAAGCAAAGTTTAATAGACAGATTGCGTTAAGCTCGTAATATTGAATGAATGAGTAAACCTGTCCTCGTTGTATGAACACTGACAGTTTGTTTCTTTGAAGGAATGAATGCAGTTTGCTTTCTTAAATGCCTGAGTTTAGTTTGATTTATTGAAACAATGCATAACATTTGGTTTATTGAATGAATGTTTGTAGTTTGCTTCAATGAATGAATGCAGTTTGATTCTCTGAATGAATGAGACAAACTTGAGGCACGGAATGAATGAGATAAGCTCCATTGATTTACTGAACAATTTAAGTTCGTTTCATGGAATGAATGAGTGCAGTTCGTTTCATTGAATGAAGGAGTGCAGTTAGCTTCAGCAATGCATTGAATATATGCGTAAAAGTCGTAATCTTGACTTTTCTAAGAGAAGCTCTAGTCAATGAAAGAACACGGGCAGTTTTTGCGTCATTGAATGAGTGAGTGCAGTTTGATATATGAAATGTCTGAATTTTCTTTGATTCGTTGCATCAAGGCATAACATTTAATTTATATTGAATGAATGTCTGCAGGTTGTTTCAATGAATGAATGGGCTCATTCTTTCAATAAGTGAGTTGAGCCTAACGCATGGAATGAACGAGAGAAGCTCCATTCCTTGGCTGAACACGTGCAGTTGGTTTCATGGAATGATGTGTGCTGTTTGGTTCATTGAATGTATGACAACACAGTGTTTAATAGAGCCAATACGTTAAGTTGAATGAGAGAATCTCTACTCATTAAATGAACAAGTCCGGTTTGTTTCAATGATTGAATGAGTACAGTTTGAATCATTAAATGTCTGAGTTTAGTATTTTCATTGAATGAATATTAATGCATTGATAATATGACTGAAGATTGATTCAATGATTGAATGACTGTGGTTCGATTATCTGAATGAATCATTTAAACTTGAGACATTGAATGAATGAGAGAATCTCTACTCATTGAATTATTACAGGTAGGTTGTTTCAAACAATATCTGAGATTAGTTGGATTGATGGATTCAATTTCGTTTATGGACTGAAGAACTCTAGTTTGTTTTAATGAATGAATGCAATTTAATTCTCAGTATGAATGAGGTATGAAATGAATGAGAGAAGGTCTACTCAAGGAATTATCACGTTCATTGAATGAATGAGTGCATTTCGTTTCATTAAATGAAAGAAGCTCTGCATATGAAATGAACACAGGCAGTTTCCTTGATTGAATGAATGAGGGCAGTTTGTAAGATGAAATGTCTGAGTTTTGTTTGATTCATTGGCTCAATGCATAACATTTGATTTATTGAATGAAGGACAGTAATTTGTTTCCATGAATGAATGAATTCAGTTTGATTCTCTGAATTAATAAGGTAAGCTTGAGGCATGGGTTAAGTACAGTTAGTTTCATGGAATGATGTGTGCTGTTGGTTACATTGAATGAATGACAAAGCAGTGTTTAATTGATTGATTGCGTTTTGCTCGTAATGTTGAATGAATGAGTAAAGCTCTGCGCGTTGAATGAACACTGGCAGTTTGTTTCGTTGAATTGATTGAAGTTGTTTGATTCATTAAATGTCTGAGTTTAGTTTGATCCAAGGATTCAATGCATAACATTTGTTATATTGAATGAATGTTTATAGTTTGCTTCAATGATTAAACGAATGCAGTTTGATTCTCTGAATTAATTAGACAAACTTGGGCATGGACTCAATGAGATAAGCTCCACTCATTGACTGAAGATATTGAGTTAGTATCATTGAATGAATGAGTGCAGTCGACATATTAAATTTCTCAGTTTTGTTTGATTCATTCAATCCACGTATAACATTTGTCTTATTGAATGAATGACAGTAATTTGTTTCCGTGAATGAATGAATTTAGTTTGACTCTCTGAATGAATGAGTTAAGTTTGAGGCATGGTTAATGTACAGTTAGAGACATGGAATGATATGTGCATTTATTGATTGAATAAATGACAACGTAGTGTTTAATACAGAGATTGCGTTAAGCTCGTAATATTGAATGAATGAGTAAACCTGTCCATATTGTATGAACACTGACAGTTTGTTTCTTTGAAGGAATGAATGCAGTTTGCTTTATTAAATGCCTGAGTTTAGTTTGGTTCATTGAAACAATGCATAACTGGTTTTATTGAATGAATGTTTGTAGTTTGCTTCAATGAATGAATGCAGGTTGATTCTCTGAATGAATGAGACAAACTTGAGGCATGGAATGAATGAGATAAGCTCCATTGATTTACTGAACAATTTAAGTTCGTTTCATGGAATGAATGAGTGCAGTTCGTTTCATTGAATGAAGGAGTGCAATTAGCTTCAGCAATGCATTGAATATATGCGTAAAAGTCGTAATCTTGACTTTTCTAAGAGAAGCTCTAGTCAATGAATGAACACGGGCAGTTTTTGCGTCATTGAATGAGTGAGTGCAGTTTGATATATGAAATGTCTGAATTTTCTTTGATTCGTTGCATCAAGGCATAACATTTAATTTATATTGAATGAATGTCTGCAGTTTGTTTCAATGAATGAATGGACTCATTCTTTCAATAAGTGAGTTGAGCCTAACGCATGGAATGAACGAGAGAAGCTCCATTCCTTGGCTGAACACGTGCAGTTGGTTTCATGGAATGATGTGTGCTGTTTGGTTCATTGAATGTATGACAATTCAGTGTTTAATAGAGCCAATACGTTAAGTTGAATGAGAGAATCTCTACTCATTAAATGAACAAGTCCGGTTTGTTTCAATGATTGAATGAGTACAGTTTGAATCATTAAATGTCTGAGTTTAGTATTTTCATTGAATGAATGCAATTGATTCATTGATAATATGACTGAAGATTGATTCAATGATTGAATGACTGTGGTTCGATTATCTGAATGAATCATTTAAACTTGAGACATTGAATGAATGAGAGAATCTCTACTCATTGAATTATTACAGGTAGGTTGTTTCAAACAATATCTGAGATTAGTTGGATTGATTGATTCAATTTCGTTTATGGACTGAAGAACTCTAGTTTGTTTTAATGAATGAATGCAATTTAATTCTCAGTATGAATGAGGTATGAAATGAATGAGAGAAGGTCTACTCAAGGAATTATCACGTTCATTGAATGAATGAGTGCATTTCGTTTCATTAAATGAAAGAAGCTCTGCATATGAAATGAACACAGGCAGTTTCCTTGATTGAATGAATGAGGGCAGTTTGTAAGATGAAATGTCTGAGTTTTGTTTGATTCATTGGCTCAATGCATAACATTTGATTTATTGAATGAAGGACAGTAATTTGTTTCCATGAATGAATGAATTCAGTTTGATTCTCTGAATTAATAAGGTAAGCTTGAGGCATGGGATAAGTACAGTTAGTTTCATGGAATGATGTGTGCTGTTGGTTACATTGAATGAATGACAAAGCAGTGTTTAATTGATTGATTGCGTTTTGCTCGTAATGTTGAATGAATGAGTAAAACTCTGCGCGTTTGTTTCGTTGAATTGATTGAAGTCGTTTGATTCATTAAATGTCTGAGTTTAGTTTGATCCAAGGATTCAATGCATAACATTTGTTATATTGAATGAATGTTTATAGTTTGCTTCAATGATTAAACGAATGCAGTTTGATTCTCTGAATTAATTAGACAAACTTGGGCATGGACTCAATGAGATAAGCTCCACTCATTGTCTGAAGATATTGAGTAAGTTTCATGGAATGATGAGTGCAGTTTGTTTCATTGAATGAGGAGTGCAATTTGCTTTAGCAATGAATTGAATGAATGCGTGCAAGTTGTGATGCAGAATTTTATGAGCGAAGCTCTACTCAATGAATGAACACGGAAAGTTAGTATCATTGAATGAATGAGTGCAGTCGACATATTAAATGTCTCAGTTTTGTTTGATTAATTCAATCCACGTATAACATTTGTCTTATTGAATGAATGACAGTAATTTGTTTCCGTGAATGAATGAATTTAGTTTGACTCTCTGAATGAATGAGTTAAGTTTGAGGCATGGTTAATGTACAGTTAGAGACATGGAATGATATGTGCTGTTTGTTTGATTGAATAAATGACAACGTAGTGTTTAATACAGAGATTGCGTTAAGCTCGTAATATTGAATGAATGAGTAAACCTGTCCATATTGTATGAACACTGACAGTTTGTTTCTTTGAAGGAATGAATGCAGTTTGCTTTATTAAATGCCTGAGTTTAGTTTGGTTCATTGAATCAATGCATAACTGGTTTTCTTGAATGAATGTTTGTAGTTTGCTTCAATGAATGAATGCAGGTTGATTCTCTGAATGAATGAGACAAACTTGAGGCATGGAATGAATGAGATAAGCTCCATTGATTTACTGAACAATTTAAGTTCGTTTCATGGAATGAATGAGTGCAGTTCGTTTCATTGAATGAAGGAGTGCAATTAGCTTCAGCAATGCATTGAATATATGCGTAAAAGACGTAATCTTGACTTTTCTAAGAGAAGCTCTAGTCAATGAATGAACACGGGCAGTTTTTGCGTCATTGAATGAGTGAGTGCAGTTTGATATATGAAATGTCTGAATTTTCTTTGATTCGTTGCATCAAGGCATAACATTTAATTTATATTGAATGAATGTCTGCAGTTTGTTTCAATGAATGAATGGACTCATTCTTTCAATAAGTGAGTTGAGCCTAACGCAAGGAATGAACGAGAGAAGCTCCATTCCTTGGCTGAACACGTGCAGTTGGTTTCATGGAATGAATGAGTACAGTTCCTTTCATTGAATGCAGGAGTGCAGTTTGCTTCAGCAATGAATTGAACGAATGCGTGCAAGTTGTGATGTAGAATTTTATGAGCGAAGCTCTACTCAATGAATCAATACAGAAAGATGGTATCATTGAATGAATGAGTGCAGTTGATGAGGTTTGTTTGATTCACTCAATCCTTTTATAACATTTGATTTATTCAATGAATGACAGTAATTTATTTCCATGAATGAATGAATTTAGATTTACTCTCGGAATGAATGAAACCAGTTTAAGGCATGGAATATGTGCAGTTAGATTCATGGAATGATGTGTGTTGTTTGTTTCATTGAATGAATTTCAAAGCAAAGTTTAATAGACAGATTGCGTTAAGCTCGTAATATTGAATAAATGAGTAAACCTGTCCTCGTTGTATGAACACTGGCAGTTTGTTTCGTTGAATGAATGAATGCAGTTTGATTCATTAAATGCCTGAGTTTAGTTTGGTTTTTTGAAACAATGCATAACATTTGGTTTATTGAATGAATGTTTGTAGTTTGCTTCAATGAATGAATGCAGTTTGATTCTCTGAATGAATGAGACAAACTTAAGGCACGGAATGAATGAGATAAGCGCCATTGATTTACTGAACAATGTAAGTTCGTTTCATGGAATGAATGAGTGCAGTTCGTTTCATTGAATGAAGGAGTGCAGTTAGCTTCAGCAATGCATTGAATATCTGCTTAAAAGTCGTAATCTTGACTTTTCTAAGAGAAGCTCTAGTCAATGAAAGAACACGGCAGTTTTTGCGTCATTGAATGAGTGAGTGCAGTTTGATATATGAAATGTCTGAATTTTCTTTGATTCGTTGCATCAAGGCATAACATTTAATTTATATTGAATGAATGTCTGCAGGTTGTTTCAATGAATGAATGGACTCATTCTTTCAATAAGTGAGTTGAGCCTAACGCATGGAATGAACGAGAGAAGCTCCATTCCTTGGCTGAACACGTGCAGTTGGTTTCATGGAATGATGTGTGCTGTTTGGTTCATTGAATGTATGACAACACAGTGTTTAATAGAGTCAATACGTTAAGTTGAATGAGAGAATCTCTACTCATTAAATGAACAAGTCCGGTTTGTTTCAATGATTGAATGAGTACAGTTTGAATCATTAAATGTCTGAGTTTAGTATTTTCATTGAATGAATATTAATGCATTGATAATATGACTGAAGATTGATTCAATGATTGAATGACTGTGGTTCGATTATCTGAATGAATCATTTAAACTTGAGACATTGAATGAATGAGAGAATCTCTACTCATTGAATTATTACAGGTAGTTTGTTTCAAACAATATCTGAGATTAGTTGGATCGATTGATTCAATTTCGTTTATGGACTGAAGAACTCTAGTTTGTTTTAATGAATGAATGCAATTTAATTCTCAGTATGAATGAGGTATGAAATGAATGAGAGAAGGTCTACTCAAGGAATTATCACGTTCATTGAATGAATGAGTGCATTTCGTTTCATTAAATGAAAGAAGCTCTGCATATGAAATGAACACAGGCAGTTTCCTTGATTGAATGAATGAGGGCAGTTTGTAAGATGAAATGTCTGAGTTTTGTTTGATTCATTGGCTCAATGCATAACATTTGATTTATTGAATGAAGGACAGTAATTTGTTTCCATGAATGAATCAATTGTTTGATTCTCTGAATTAATAAGGTAAGCTTGAGGCATGGGATAAGTACAGTTAGTTTCATGGAATGATGTGTGCTGTTGGTTACATTGAATGAATGACAAAGCAGTGTTTAATTGATTGATTGCGTTTTGCTCGTAATGTTGAATGAATGAGTAAAACTCTGCGCGTTGAATGAACACTGGCAGTTTGTTTCGTTGAATTGATTGAAGTTGTTTGATTCATTAAATGTCTGAGTTTAGTTTGATCCAAGGATTCAATGCATAACATTTGTTATATTGAATGAATGTTTATAGTTTGCTTCAATGATTAAACGAATGCAGTTTGATTCTCTGAATTAATTAGACAAACTTGGGCATGGACTCAATGAGATAAGCTCCACTCATTGTCTGAAGATATTGAGTAAGTTTCATGGAATGATGAGTGCAGTTTGTTTCATTGAATGAGGAGTGCAATTTGCTTTAGCAATGAATTGAATGAATGCGTGCAAGTTGTGATGCAGAATTTTATGAGCGAAGCTCTACTCAATGAATGAACACGGAAAGTTAGTATCATTGAATGAATGAGTGCAGTCGACATATTAAATGTCTCAGTTTTGTTTGATTCATTCAATCCACGTATAACATTTGTCTTATTGAATGAATGACAGTAATTTGTTTCCGTGAATGAATGAATTTAGTTTGACTCTCTGAATGAATGAGTTAAGTTTGAGGCATGGTTAATGTACAGTTAGAGACATGGAATGATATGTGCTGTTTGTTTGATTGAATAAATGACAACGTAGTGTTTAATACAGAGATTGCGTTAAGCTCGTAATATTGAATGAATGAGTAAACCTGTCCATATTGTATGAACACTGACAGTTTGTTTCTTTGAAGAAATGAATGCAGTTTGCTTTATTAAATGCCTGAGTTTAGTTTGGTTCATTGAATCAATGCATAACTGGTTTTCTTGAATGAATGTTTGTAGTTTGCTTCAATGAATGAATGCAGGTTGATTCTCTGAATGAATGAGACAAACATGAGGCATGGAATGAATGAGATAAGCTCCATTGATTTACTGAACAATTTAAGTTCGTTTCATGGAATGAATGAGTGCAGTTCGTTTCATTGAATGAAGGAGTGCAATTAGCTTCAGCAATGCATTGAATATATGCGTAAAAGACGTAATCTTGACTTTTCTAAGAGAAGCTCTAGTCAATGAATGAACACGGGCAGTTTTTGCGTCATTGAATGAGTGAGTGCAGTTTGATATATGAAATGTCTGAATTTTCTTTGATTCGTTGCATCAAGGCATAACATTTAATTTATATTGAATGAATGTCTGCAGTTTGTTTCAATGAATGAATGGACTCATTCTTTCAATAAGTGAGTTGAGCCTAACGCAAGGAATGAACGAGAGAAGCTCCATTCCTTGGCTGAACACGTGCAGTTGGTTTCATGGAATGAATGAGTACAGTTCCTTTCATTGAATGCAGGAGTGCAGTTTGCTTCAGCAATGAATTGAACGAATGCGTGCAAGTTGTGATGTAGAATTTTATGAGCGAAGCTCTACTCAATGAATCAATACAGAAAGATGGTATCATTGAATGAATGAGTGCAGTTGATGAGGTTTGTTTGATTCACTCAATCCTTTTATAACATTTGATTTATTCAATGAATGACAGTAATTTATTTCCATGAATGAATGAATTTAGATTTACTCTCGGAATGAATGAAACCAGTTTAAGGCATGGAATATGTGCAGTTAGATTCATGGAATGATGTGTGTTGTTTGTTTCATTGAATGAATTTCAAAGCAAAGTTTAATAGACAGATTGCGTTAAGCTCGTAATATTGAATAAATGAGTAAACCTGTCCTCGTTGTATGAACACTGGCAGTTTGTTTCGTTGAATGAATGAATGCAGTTTGATTCATTAAATGCCTGAGTTTAGTTTGGTTTTTTGAAACAATGCATAACATTTGGTTTATTGAATGAATGTTTGTAGTTTGCTTCAATGAATGAATGCAGTTTGATTCTCTGAATGAATGAGACAAACTTAAGGCACGGAATGAATGAGATAAGCGCCATTGATTTACTGAACAATGTAAGTTCGTTTCATGGAATGAATGAGTGCAGTTCGTTTCATTGAATGAAGGAGTGCAGTTAGCTTCAGCAATGCATTGAATATCTGCTTAAAAGTCGTAATCTTGACTTTTCTAAGAGAAGCTCTAGTCAATGAAAGAACACGGCAGTTTTTGCGTCATTGAATGAGTGAGTGCAGTTTGATATATGAAATGTCTGAATTTTCTTTGATTCGTTGCATCAAGGCATAACATTTAATTTATATTGAATGAATGTCTGCAGGTTGTTTCAATGAATGAATGGACTCATTCTTTCAATAAGTGAGTTGAGCCTAACGCATGGAATGAACGAGAGAAGCTCCATTCCTTGGCTGAACACGTGCAGTTGGTTTCATGGAATGATGTGTGCTGTTTGGTTCATTGAATGTATGACAACACAGTGTTTAATAGAGCCAATACGTTAAGTTGAATGAGAGAATCTCTACTCATTAAATGAACAAGTCCGGTTTGTTTCAATGATTGAATGAGTACAGTTTGAATCATTAAATGTCTGAGTTTAGTATTTTCATTGAATGAATGCAATTGATTCATTGATAATATGACTGAAGATTGATTCAATGATTGAATGACTGTGGTTCGATTATCTGAATGAATCATTTAAACTTGAGACATTGAATGAATGAGAGAATCTCTACTCATTGAATTATTACAGGTAGGTTGTTTCAAACAATATCTGAGATTAGTTGGATTGATGGATTCAATTTCGTTTATGGACTGAAGAACTCTAGTTTGTTTTAATGAATGAATGCAATTTAATTCTCAGTATGAATGAGGTATGAAATGAGTGAGAGAAGGTCTACTCAAGGAATTATCACGTTCATTGAATGAATGAGTTCATTTCGTTCCATTAAATGAAAGAAGCTCTGCATATGAAATGAACACAGGCAGTTTCCTTGATTGAATGAATGAGGGCAGTTTGTAAGATGAAATGTCTGAGTTTTGTTTGATTCATTGGCTCAATGCATAACATTTGATTTATTGAATGAAGGACAGTAATTTGTTTCCATGAATGAATGAATTCAGTTTGATTCTCTGAATTAATAAGGTAAGCTTGAGGCATGGGATAAGTACAGTTAGTTTCATGGAATGATGTGTGCTGTTGGTTACATTGAATGAATGACAAAGCAGTGTTTAATTGATTGATTGCGTTTTGCTCGTAATGTTGAATGAATGAGTAAAACTCTGCGCGTTGAATGAACACTGGCAGTTTGTTTCGTTGAATTGATTGAAGTTGTTTGATTCATTAAATGTCTGAGTTTAGTTTGATCCAAGGATTCAATGCATAACATTTGTTATATTGAATGAATGTTTATAGTTTGCTTCATTGATTAAACGAATGCAGTTTGATTCTCTGAATTAATTAGACAAACTTGGGCATGGACTCAATGAGATAAGCTCCACTCATTGACTGAAGATATTGAGTAAGTTTCATGGAATGATGAGTGCAGTTTGTTTCATTGACTGAGGAGTGCAATTTGCTTCAGCAATGAATTGAATGAATGCGTGCAAGTTGTGATGCAGAATTTTATGAGCGAAGCTCTACTCAATGAATGAACACGGAAAGTTAGTATCATTGAATGAATGAGTGCAGTCGACATATTAAATGTCTCAGTTTTGTTTGATTCATTCAATCCACGTATAACATTTGTCTTATTGAATGAATGACAGTAATTTGTTTCCGTGAATGAATGAATTTAGTTTGACTCTCTGAATGAATGAGTTAAGTTTGAGGCATGGTTAATGTACAGTTAGAGACATGGAATGATATGTGCTGTTTGTTTGATTGAATAAATGACAACGTAGTGTTTAATACAGAGATTGCGTTAAGCTCGTAATATTGAATGAATGAGTAAACCTGTCCATATTGTATGAACACTGACAGTTTGTTTCTTTGAAGGAATGAATGCAGTTTGCTTTATTAAATGCCTGAGTTTAGTTTGGTTCATTGAAACAATGCATAACTGGTTTTATTGAATGAATGTTTGTAGTTTGCTTCAATGAATGAATGCAGGTTGATTCTCTGAATGAATGAGACAAACTTGAGGCATGGAATGAATGAGATAAGCTCCATTGATTTACTGAACAATTTAAGTTCGTTTCATGGAATGAATGAGTGCAGTTCGTTTCATTGAATGAAGGAGTGCAATTAGCTTCAGCAATGCATTGAATATATGCGTAAAAGTCGTAATCTTGACTTTTCTAAGAGAAGCTCTAGTCAATGAATGAACACGGGCAGTTTTTGCGTCATTGAATGAGTGAGTGCAGTTTGATATATGAAATGTCTGAATTTTCTTTGATTCGTTGCATCAAGGCATAACATTTAATTTATATTGAATGAATGTCTGCAGTTTGTTTCAATGAATGAATGGACTCATTCTTTCAATAAGTGAGTTGAGCCTAACGCATGGAATGAACGAGAGAAGCTCCATTCCTTGGCTGAACACGTGCAGTTGGTTTCATGGAATGATGTGTGCTGTTTGGTTCATTGAATGTATGACAACACAGTGTTTAATAGAGCCAATACGTTAAGTTGAATGAGAGAATCTCTACTCATTAAATGAACAAGTCCGGTTTGTTTCAATGATTGAATGAGTACAGTTTGAATCATTAAATGTCTGAGTTTAGTATTTTCATTGAATGAATGCAATTGATTCATTGATAATATGACTGAAGATCGATTCAATGATTGAATGACTGTGGTTCGATTATCTGAATGAATCATTTAAACTTGAGACATTGAATGAATGAGAGAATCTCTACTCATTGAATTATTACAGGTAGGTTGTTTCAAACAATATCTGAGATTAGTTGGATTGATGGATTCAATTTCGTTTATGGACTGAAGAACTCTAGTTTGTTTTAATGAATGAATGCAATTTAATTCTCAGTATGAATGAGGTATGAAATGAATGAGAGAAGGTCTACTCAAGGAATTATCACGTTCATTGAATGAATGAGTGCATTTCGTTTCATTAAATGAAAGAAGCTCTGCATATGAAATGAACACAGGCAGTTTCCTTGATTGAATGAATGAGGGCAGTTTGTAAGATGAAATGTCTGAGTTTTGTTTGATTCATTGGCTCAATGCATAACATTTGATTTATTGAATGAAGGACAGTAATTTGTTTCCATGAATGAATGAATTCAGTTTGATTCTCTGAATTAATAAGGTAAGCTTGAGGCATGGGATAAGTACAGTTAGTTTCATGGAATGATGTGTGCTGTTGGTTACATTGAATGAATGACAAAGCAGTGTTTAATTGATTGATTGCGTTTTGCTCGTAATGTTGAATGAATGAGTAAAACTCTGCGCGTTGAATGAACACTGGCAGTTTGTTTCGTTGAATTGATTGAAGTCGTTTGATTCATTAAATGTCTGAGTTTAGTTTGATCCAAGGATTCAATGCATAACATTTGTTATATTGAATGAATGTTTATAGTTTGCTTCAATGATTAAACGAATGCAGTTTGATTCTCTGAATTAATTAGACAAACTTGGGCATGGACTCAATGAGATAAGCTCCACTCATTGACTGAAGATATTGAGTAAGTTTCATGGAATGATGAGTGCAGTTTGTTTCATTGTCTGAGGAGTGCAATTTGCTTCAGCAATGAATTGAATGAATGCGTGCAAGTTGTGATGCAGAATTTTATGAGCGAAGCTCTACTCAATGAATGAACACGGAAAGTTAGTATCATTGAATGAATGAGTGCAGTCGACATATTAAATGTCTCAGTTTTGTTTGATTCATTCAATCCACGTATAACATTTGTCTTATTGAATGAATGACAGTAATTTGTTTCCGTGAATGAATGAATTTAGTTTGACTCTCTGAATGAATGAGTTAAGTTTGAGGCATGGTTAATGTACAGTTAGAGACATGGAATGATATGTGCTGTTTGTTTGATTGAATAAATGACAACGTAGTGTTTAATACAGAGATTGCGTTAAGCTCGTAATATTGAATGAATGAGTAAACCTGTCCATATTGTATGAACACTGACAGTTTGTTTCTTTGAAGGAATGAATGCAGTTTGCTTTATTAAATGCCTGAGTTTAGTTTGGTTCAATGCATAACTGGTTTTATTGAATGAATGTTTGTAGTTTGCTTCAATGAATGAATGCAGGTTGATTCTCTGAATGAATGAGACAAACTTGAGGCATGGAATGAATGAGATAAGCTCCATTGATTTACTGAACAATTTAAGTTCGTTTCATGGAATGAATGAGTGCAGTTCGTTTCATTGAATGAAGGAGTGCAATTAGCTTCAGCAATGCATTGAATATATGCGTAAAAGTCGTAATCTTGACTTTTCTAAGAGAAGCTCTAGTCAATGAATGAACACGGGCAGTTTTTGCGTCATTGAATGAGTGAGTGCAGTTTGATATATGAAATGTCTGAATTTTCTTTGATTCGTTGCATCAAGGCATAACATTTAATTTATATTGAATGAATGTCTGCAGTTTGTTTCAATGAATGAATGGACTCATTCTTTCAATAAGTGAGTTGAGCCTAACGCATGGAATGAACGAGAGAAGCTCCATTCCTTGGCTGAACACGTGCAGTTGGTTTCATGGAATGATGTGTGCTGTTTGGTTCATTGAATGTATGACAACACAGTGTTTAATAGAGCCAATACGTTAAGTTGAATGAGAGAATCTCTACTCATTAAATGAACAAGTCCGGTTTGTTTCAATGATTGAATGAGTACAGTTTGAATCATTAAATGTCTGAGTTTAGTATTTTCATTGAATGAATGCAATTGATTCATTGATAATATGACTGAAGATTGATTCAATGATTGAATGACTGTGGTTCGATTATCTGAATGAATCATTTAAACTTGAGACATTGAATGAATGAGAGAATCTCTACTCATTGAATTATTACAGGTAGGTTGTTTCAAACAATATCTGAGATTAGTTGGATTGATGGATTCAATTTCGTTTATGGACTGAAGAACTCTAGTTTGTTTTAATGAATGAATGCAATTTAATTCTCAGTATGAATGAGGTATGAAATGAATGAGAGAAGGTCTACTCAAGGAATTATCACGTTCATTGAATGAATGAGTGCATTTCGTATCATTAAATGAAAGAAGCTCTGCATATGAAATGAACACAGGCAGTTTCCTTGATTGAATGAATGAGGGCAGTTTGTAAGATGAAATGTCTGAGTTTTGTTTGATTCATTGGCTCAATGCATAACATTTGATTTATTGAATGAAGGACAGTAATTTGTTTCCATGAATGAATGAATTCAGTTTGATTCTCTGAATTAATAAGGTAAGCTTGAGGCATGGGATAAGTACAGTTAGTTTCATGGAATGATGTGTGCTGTTGGTTACATTGAATGAATGACAAAGCAGTGTTTAATTGATTGATTGCGTTTTGCTCGTAATGTTGAATGAATGAGTAAAACTCTGCGCGTTGAATGAACACTGGCAGTTTGTTTCGTTGAATTGATTGAAGTTGTTTGATTCATTAAATGTCTGAGTTTAGTTTGATCCAAGGATTCAATGCATAACATTTGTTATATTGAATGAATGTTTATAGTTTGCTTCAATGATTAAACGAATGCAGTTTGATTCTCTGAATTAATTAGACAAACTTGGGCATGGACTCAATGAGATAAGCTCCACTCATTGACTGAAGATATTGAGTAAGTTTCATGGAATGATGAGTGCAGTTTGTTTCATTGACTGAGGAGTGCAATTTGCTTCAGCAATGAATTGAATGAATGCGTGCAAGTTGTGATGCAGAATTTTATGAGCGAAGCTCTACTCAATGAATGAACACGGAAAGTTAGTATCATTGAATGAATGAGTGCAGTCGACATATTAAATGTCTCAGTTTTGTTTGATTCATTCAATCCACGTATAACATTTGTCTTATTGAATGAATGACAGTAATTTGTTTCCGTGAATGAATGAATTTAGTTTGACTCTCTGAATGAATGAGTTAAGTTTGAGGCATGGTTAATGTACAGTTAGAGACATGGAATGATATGTGCTGTTTGTTTGATTGAATAAATGACAACGTAGTGTTTAATACAGAGATTGCGTTAAGCTCGTAATATTGAATGAATGAGTAAACCTGTCCATATTGTATGAACACTGACAGTTTGTTTCTTTGAAGGAATGAATGCAGTTTGCTTTATTAAATGCCTGAGTTTAGTTTGGTTCATTGAAACAATGCATAACTGGTTTTATTGAATGAATGTTTGTAGTTTGCTTCAATGAATGAATGCAGGTTGATTCTCTGAATGAATGAGACAAACTTGAGGCATGGAATGAATGAGATAAGCTCCATTGATTTACTGAACAATTTAAGTTCGTTTCATGGAATGAATGAGTGCAGTTCGTTTCATTGAATGAAGGAGTGCAATTAGCTTCAGCAATGCATTGAATATATGCGTAAAAGTCGTAATCTTGACTTTTCTAAGAGAAGCTCTAGTCAATGAATGAACACGGGCAGTTTTTGCGTCATTGAATGAGTGAGTGCAGTTTGATATATGAAATGTCTGAATTTTCTTTGATTCGTTGCATCAAGGCATAACATTTAATTTATATTGAATGAATGTCTGCAGTTTGTTTCAATGAATGAATGGACTCATTCTTTCAATAAGTGAGTTGAGCCTAACGCATGGAATGAACGAGAGAAGCTCCATTCCTTGGCTGAACACGTGCAGTTGGTTTCATGGAATGATGTGTGCTGTTTGGTTCATTGAATGTATGACAACACAGTGTTTAATAGAGCCAATACGTTAAGTTGAATGAGAGAATCTCTACTCATTAAATGAACAAGTCCGGTTTGTTTCAATGATTGAATGAGTACAGTTTGAATCATTAAATGTCTGAGTTTAGTATTTTCATTGAATGAATGCAATTGATTCATTGATAATATGACTGAAGATTGATTCAATGATTGAATGACTGTGGTTCGATTATCTGAATGAATCATTTAAACTTGAGACATTGAATGAATGAGAGAATCTCTACTCATTGAATTATTACAGGTAGGTTGTTTCAAACAATATCTGAGATTAGTTGGATTGATGGATTCAATTTCGTTTATGGACTGAAGAACTCTAGTTTGTTTTAATGAATGAATGCAATTTAATTCTCAGTATGAATGAGGTATGAAATGAATGAGAGAAGGTCTACTCAAGGAATTATCACGTTCATTGAATGAATGAGTGCATTTCGTTTCATTAAATGAAAGAAGCTCTGCATATGAAATGAACACAGGCAGTTTCCTTGATTGAATGAATGAGGGCAGTTTGTAAGATGAAATGTCTGAGTTTTGTTTGATTCATTGGCTCAATGCATAACATTTGATTTATTGAATGAAGGACAGTAATTTGTTTCCATGAATGAATGAATTCAGTTTGATTCTCTGAATTAATAAGGTAAGCTTGAGGCATGGGATAAGTACAGTTAGTTTCATGGAATGATGTGTGCTGTTGGTTACATTGAATGAATGACAAAGCAGTGTTTAATTGATTGATTGCGTTTTGCTCGTAATGTTGAATGAATGAGTAAAACTCTGCGCGTTGAATGAACACTGGCAGTTTGTTTCGTTGAATTGATTGAAGTCGTTTGATTCATTAAATGTCTGAGTTTAGTTTGATCCAAGGATTCAATGCATAACATTTGTTATATTGAATGAATGTTTATAGTTTGCTTCAATGATTAAACGAATGCAGTTTGATTCTCTGAATTAATTAGACAAACTTGGGCATGGACTCAATGAGATAAGCTCCACTCATTGACTGAAGATATTGAGTAAGTTTCATGGAATGATGAGTGCAGTTTGTTTCATTGTCTGAGGAGTGCAATTTGCTTCAGCAATGAATTGAATGAATGCGTGCAAGTTGTGATGCAGAATTTTATGAGCGAAGCTCTACTCAATGAATGAACACGGAAAGTTAGTATCATTGAATGAATGAGTGCAGTCGACATATTAAATGTCTCAGTTTTGTTTGATTCATTCAATCCACGTATAACATTTGTCTTATTGAATGAATGACAGTAATTTGTTTCCGTGAATGAATGAATTTAGTTTGACTCTCTGAATGAATGAGTTAAGTTTGAGGCATGGTTAATGTACAGTTAGAGACATGGAATGATATGTGCTGTTTGTTTGATTGAATAAATGACAACGTAGTGTTTAATACAGAGATTGCGTTAAGCTCGTAATATTGAATGAATGAGTAAACCTGTCCATATTGTATGAACACTGACAGTTTGTTTCTTTGAAGGAATGAATGCAGTTTGCTTTATTAAATGCCTGAGTTTAGTTTGGTTCAATGCATAACTGGTTTTATTGAATGAATGTTTGTAGTTTGCTTCAATGAATGAATGCAGGTTGATTCTCTGAATGAATGAGACAAACTTGAGGCATGGAATGAATGAGATAAGCTCCATTGATTTACTGAACAATTTAAGTTCGTTTCATGGAATGAATGAGTGCAGTTCGTTTCATTGAATGAAGGAGTGCAATTAGCTTCAGCAATGCATTGAATATATGCGTAAAAGTCGTAATCTTGACTTTTCTAAGAGAAGCTCTAGTCAATGAATGAACACGGGCAGTTTTTGCGTCATTGAATGAGTGAGTGCAGTTTGATATATGAAATGTCTGAATTTTCTTTGATTCGTTGCATCAAGGCATAACATTTAATTTATATTGAATGAATGTCTGCAGTTTGTTTCAATGAATGAATGGACTCATTCTTTCAATAAGTGAGTTGAGCCTAACGCATGGAATGAACGAGAGAAGCTCCATTCCTTGGCTGAACACGTGCAGTTGGTTTCATGGAATGATGTGTGCTGTTTGGTTCATTGAATGTATGACAACACAGTGTTTAATAGAGCCAATACGTTAAGTTGAATGAGAGAATCTCTACTCATTAAATGAACAAGTCCGGTTTGTTTCAATGATTGAATGAGTACAGTTTGAATCATTAAATGTCTGAGTTTAGTATTTTCATTGAATGAATGCAATTGATTCATTGATAATATGACTGAAGATTGATTCAATGATTGAATGACTGTGGTTCGATTATCTGAATGAATCATTTAAACTTGAGACATTGAATGAATGAGAGAATCTCTACTCATTGAATTATTACAGGTAGGTTGTTTCAAACAATATCTGAGATTAGTTGGATTGATGGATTCAATTTCGTTTATGGACTGAAGAACTCTAGTTTGTTTTAATGAATGAATGCAATTTAATTCTCAGTATGAATGAGGTATGAAATGAATGAGAGAAGGTCTACTCAAGGAATTATCACGTTCATTGAATGAATGAGTGCATTTCGTATCATTAAATGAAAGAAGCTCTGCATATGAAATGAACACAGGCAGTTTCCTTGATTGAATGAATGAGGGCAGTTTGTAAGATGAAATGTCTGAGTTTTGTTTGATTCATTGGCTCAATGCATAACATTTGATTTATTGAATGAAGGACAGTAATTTGTTTCCATGAATGAATGAATTCAGTTTGATTCTCTGAATTAATAAGGTAAGCTTGAGGCATGGGATAAGTACAGTTAGTTTCATGGAATGATGTGTGCTGTTGGTTACATTGAATGAATGACAAAGCAGTGTTTAATTGATTGATTGCGTTTTGCTCGTAATGTTGAATGAATGAGTAAAACTCTGCGCGTTGAATGAACACTGGCAGTTTGTTTCGTTGAATTGATTGAAGTTGTTTGATTCATTAAATGTCTGAGTTTAGTTTGATCCAAGGATTCAATGCATAACATTTGTTATATTGAATGAATGTTTATAGTTTGCTTCAATGATTAAACGAATGCAGTTTGATTCTCTGAATTAATTAGACAAACTTGGGCATGGACTCAATGAGATAAGCTCCACTCATTGACTGAAGATATTGAGTAAGTTTCATGGAATGATGAGTGCAGTTTGTTTCATTGACTGAGGAGTGCAATTTGCTTTAGCAATGAATTGAATGAATGCGTGCAAGTTGTGATGCAGAATTTTATGAGCGAAGCTCTACTCAATGAATGAACACGGAAAGTTAGTATCATTGAATGAATGAGTGCAGTCGACATATTAAATGTCTCAGTTTTGTTTGATTCATTCAATCCACGTATAACATTTGTCTTATTGAATGAATGACAGTAATTTGTTTCCGTGAATGAATGAATTTAGTTTGACTCTCTGAATGAATGAGTTAAGTTTCAGGCATGTAGTTAGAGACATGGAATGATATGTGCTGTTTGTTTGATTGAATAAATGACAACGTAGTGTTTAATACAGAGATTGCGTTAAGCTCGTAATATTGAATGAATGAGTAAACCTGTCCATATTGTATGAACACTGACAGTTTGTTTCTTTGAAGGAATGAATGCAGTTTGCTTTATTAAATGCCTGAGTTTAGTTTGGTTCATTGAAACAATGCATAACTGGTTTTATTGAATGAATGTTTTTAGTTTGCTTCAATGAATGAATGCAGTTTGATTCTCTGAATGAATGAGACAAACTTGAGGCATGGAATGAATGAGATAAGCTCCACTCATTGACGGAACAATTTAAGTTCGTTTCATGGAATGAATGAGTGCAGTTCCTTTCATTGAATGCAGGAGTGCAGTTTGCTTCAGCAATG